>NW_017731471.1:1320914-1342689 GCF_001890085.2 Hipposideros armiger
GGAACAGACAAGTTGCTGTCCTTTTGTTCTTCAGTCTAGTTGTGGAGGACGTTGCTTCACTGGCCCATGTTGGTATTATCATTGTGCTCTTCCCTGCTGAGGCAGGTCTCTGGATGGCCACTCACGTCGGCTCTTGGCAGCTCACACCGGCTGCCAGTTGCTCACGCTGGCTACCAGCCACTCACAGTAGCTTATGGCAGCCCACTGCAGCTTCACTGCAGCCTACACCATCGCCAGTGACTCACGGCAGCCCAGCTCCAGGTCAAGCTGTTGTTCATCATCTTAGCTGTAGAGGGCAGTGTCACTGGCCCTAATGTGGGATCCAAACCGGGGCCCTACTGCTCAGAGCTGAAGTCCCAAGCCAGCTCTTAACCAACATGCCACTCGGCCAGCCCTATTTTGTTCTTTAGGTTCCACATGTAAGTGAGATTATATGGTATTTGTATTTCTCTGTGTTGCTTATTTCACTTAGCATAATACCCTCTAGGTCTATCCATGTTGTTGCAAATGGTAAGCTTTTATTCTTTTTTTACTACTGAGTAATATTTCATTGTATATATGTACCACCTCTTCTTTATCCAACTGCCCATTAATGGGCAGTTGGGTTGCTTCCATATCCGGGCTATTGAAAATAGTGCTGCAATGAGCATAGAGGTGCATATATCTTTTCAAATTAGTCTTTTGAATTTTTCGGATTAAAAACCAGGAGTGGAATTGGTGGATCATAAAGTGGTTCTATTTCTAATTTTTTGAGGAACCTCTAAACCATTTTCCATAGTGGCTGTACCAATTTGCTCTCCATCAATAGTGTACGAGGGTTCTCTTTTCTCCACATTCTCACTAACGCTTGTTTGTTGATTTATTAATAAGAGCCATCTTGACATGTGTGAGGTGATATTTCATTGAAGTTTTAAGTTGCATTTCTCTGATAACTAGTAACATTGAGCTTCTTTTCATATGTCTATTGGCAATCTGTATGTCCTCTTTGGAGAAATATCTATTCAGGTCTTCTGCCCATTTTTTAAAATTAGATTGCTTGTTATTTTGGTTTTGATTTGTATGAGTTTTATATAATTTTTTAATATTAACCCCATACATATCAGATGTATAGTTGGCAAATATCTTCTCCCATTCAGTAGGATGTCTTTTTGTTTTATTGATGGTTTCCTTTGCTGTGAGAAAACTTTTTAGTTTGATGTAGTTCTATTTATTTTTTCTTTTGTTTCCTTTGCCTGATATATATCAGTAAAAATATTACTAAGGGTAATATCTGAGAGTTTACTTTGTATATTTTCTTGTAGGAGTTTATGGTTTTGGTTCTTACATTTAAGTTTTTAATCCATTTTGAGTTTATTCTTGTTTATGGTGTAAGAAGGTGGTCCAGTTTCATTTTTTTTGCATGTATCTGTCCAGTTTTCCCAGCACCATTTATTAAATAGACTGCCTTTACTCCAATACAAATTCTTGCTTCCTTTGTCATAGATTAAATGACCATATAGGCATGGAATTATCTCTGAGCTCTCTGTTCTCTTCCATTGAGCTATGTGTCTCCTTTTATGCAAATAGCATGCTGTTTTGATTACTACAGCCCTGTAGTATAATCTGATACCCGGTAGCATGATACTTCCACCTTTGTTCTTTCTCATAATTGCTGTGGCTATTCGAGGTCTTTTATGTTTCCACAAAAATTTTAGGATTATTTGTTATAGTTCTGTGAAAAAATGTCATTGGTATTTTGATAAGGATTGCGTTGACTCTATATATTGCATGGGCATTTTAACTAAATTAATTCTTCCTATCCATGTGCATTGTATATGCTTCCATTTATTTGTACCTTCTTTAATTTCTCTCTTCAAAGTCTTACAATTTTCTTTGTGAAAAGGTTTTTTATGAATTATATTTATTTATGATACCCATGGTCATTCATATTATGTATTTCTGTTTGAGTTTGCTATGGTAGTTTTTGTCTTTCCAAGAGTTTGTCCATTTCATATAAGTTGTCAAATTTACAAGCATAAACTTTTTCATAGTATTCCCTTATAATAATGTTAGTTTCTGTAGGGTCTGTAGTTTTGTCTCTCTTTTTATTCCTGATATTGTAATTAATGTATACCCTTTCTATTTTTCCCTTGACTATTTTGCTATATTTTATTTCTAACAACTTTGATGTATGATTGTTATATAGAGAACTGCACACATTTAATGTGTAAAATTTGATGTGTTTTGACATAGGCAATCACTCATAATACCATCATCACAATCAAGGTAATAGATATATCCAAGACTTCCCAAAGTTTCCTTGTTTCTTTTTCTTATGGTGAGAACACTAATCATGAGATCTACCCATTTAACAAATTTTGAAGTACACACTATCATATTGTTAACTGTAGGCACTATGTTGTACAGCAGATCTCTAGAACTTATTCATGTCGCATAACCCAAACTTTATACTTTTTGAAAAATTTCCCCCCAGTTTCCTCAACCGCCAACCCCTGGTAACCACTATTATATTCTCTCATTCTATGAGTTTGGCCATTTTATAAACCTCATATAAGTGAAATCATGAAATATTTGTTCTTATGTAACTGGTTTATTCGACTTAGCATAATGTCCTCGAAATTCATCCATGTTGTTGCAAGTGCCAGGATTTCTTATTTTTTAAAAGAGGAATAATGTTCCATTGTCTGTATATTCAACATTTTGTTTATCTATTCATCCTGGGTTGTTTCCATATGTTTGCTATTGTGAATAATGCTGCAATAAACACTGAAGTACAGATATCTCTTTGAGATCCTGAGATCCTTTCAATTCTTTTGGATTGCTGGATCATATGGTAGTTCCAGGTTAAATTTTTTGAGGACATCCATATTGTTTTCCATAGCTGCTGCACCTTTTTGCATTCACATCAACAGTACAAGAGTTTCAATTTCTCCACATCCTCACCAACACTTGTTATCTCTCTTTCTTGATGAGTTAAGCTAGAGGTTTGTCAACTTTATCCGTGTTTTCAAAGAAGAGCTGTTTGTTTTTATTGATTGTTTTCAATTTTGTTTATTTCCTGTCTTATCTGTATTATTTCTTTTTCTTCTGCATACATTGGATTTAATTTGCTCTTCTGTTTCTAGTTTTAAAGCCAGTTATTGATTTGAGGAGTTTCTTTTTTTTTTTTTCTAATGTAAGCAAGTAAGGCTAGAAATGTTCCTCTAAGGACTGTTCAGCTACATTTCCACAAATTTTGTTTTACCAAATTTTAACTTTCATTTAATTCAAGATATTTTCTTTTTTAAATTAAACTTTTTTTCACTTAAAGGTGTTTTTAAAAATATATTTGTGACTTCATCTTTAACATTTATCTATTTAGAAGTGTATTTAATTTCCCAGTATTTGGAGATTTTCCCAGATATCTCATTGCTATTGATTTCTAGTTTAATTCCATTATGCTTAGAGAACATCCTTCATATGATTTCAATACTCTTAAATTTGTTAAGATCTGTTTCATGCTCCAGAATGTGGTTCATTTTTGATAAATATTTTTGTTCCCTTGAAAATAATTTGTATTCTGCTCTTGTTGTATACAGTGCTCTATAAATGTCAAATAGACTAAGTGGGTGAATAGTGTTGATTATATCTTTTATATCATTACTGATTTTTGACTACTTGTTATATTAACTATAAACAGAAGAGTGTGGAATTTCTAACTATGCTGTGGATTTGTTTGTCAGTTCTATCATGTTTTGTTTCATGTACTTTGAAGCTATATTACTGGGTACATACACATTTAATATTTTCATGTCTATTTGGTGAATTTGCTTTTTATCAATATATAATGCCCATCTTTAACTACCTGGGATTGTTTTTAAAATCACATTAACTTTCTTTACAAATTAAAAAAGTAAATTTTTGTTCAATTGATAAAACTTACATATCAGAAAATTATCATTAAAAAAACCTTTTTATACTCTCACTGCCCCAATATTATCAATAACATTTGTCTTCTGAAAATATACACACATATACACATGCTGGAACACACACACACACAAATACACTCTTTGTTACAAAGATGATATATGCAGATTATTTTTTAGCCTGCTTTTTCTCTTACAATATTTTATGAACATGTTTGTAAGTTTATTTCTACAGCATGATTTTAAAAATGTTTTTAATATAAAAGAGTCCCATAGTTTAAAATCAAATGACATAAAAAGGCAAAGAGTGACATGTCTTTTTTCTTATCACTGTTCCTTTGGTCACTCAGTTCTCAATCTTTTCCTCTACCTGAGGTAACTATTTTTGTTAGGTTTTTGGTGCATCTTTCTACAGTTTTAAAAAATGCAAATGCAAACAAATATGAAGTTATATTTTAATTTTACATCCCACACTATTTTTTAAAAACAAAAATGTATCATTTTAAATGTGCTATTCATCACCTCTTTTGCTTCTTAACATTTATCTTAAATATCTTTTTTTATAGAAATACCTAGAAGTTTTTCTCATCCATGTTTACAACTTTGTCTACTCCATTGCATGGATGTATCATAATTTATGTAACTCATCTCCTATTAACAAATGTCCTGTTGGTGAACATTGGATTGTTTTTAATCTTTATGTATATATAACAAATAATACTGTAAAACAATATTACTTTAACAGTGTTTCATTATTATATACATATAACACTCTTTTTTTAAAAAAGATTTTTAAATTTTTTTTATTGGGGAGTTGGGGGGATAGGAACAGTGCTGGGGAATTGGGGGAAGGGGAACAGACAAGTTGCTGTCATTTTTTGTTCTTCAGTCTAGTTGTGGAGGATGTTGCTTCACTGGCCCAAGTTGGCACCATCATTGCACTCTTCCCGGGCGAGGCAGATCAGTCACCGGCCTCTGGACGGCCGCTCACGGCAACTGCTGGATGCTCATGCTGGCTGCTGGCTACATACAGTAGCTAATGGCAACCCACTGTCACAGGGGCTTCAGCCTACGCTGTCGCTGGCGACTCACGGCAACCCAGCTCCAGGTTGAGCTGTTGTTCAGCATCTTAGCTGTGGAGGGCAGTGTCACTGGTCGTCATATGTGGGATCCGAACCGGGGCCCTCTGGCGTCCCAAGCCAGTTCTTAACCAATGCACCACTCGGCCGGCCCACATATAACACTCTTTATTTACATTCTTGTACTGTTGAATAATTAGGCTCTTTCCAATATTTTATTATAACCAATGCCACAATCAATATTATTGTACTCACATTTTTGTGTGCATCTGTATTTTCCTGGGATGAATTCTTAGAGATTGTGCTATTTTGTATTGTCTATAACCATTGCTTGATTATGAACTCTTTGAAGGAAAGGACTTTTTGCCATTACCCAATGATACCAAGCATATTATTCTAGTCATTGTAAGAGTTCAATAAATATAGACTGACTGTGGGGACAAATTTTGTTCTGGGAGTTTTATTGTCTTGAATTACTATGAGAAGTAAAGAGAATTGCTATACTCCTTAGCCTGTTGTCAGGGAGAAAACCTCTAAGCCTGAGGGTGATGGCAATGAAGGCAGGGAGCCTGGTCAGCCATGCTGTGCCACACTTCAACTCAAAGCAAGGAATACGGGGAAATCAAGGGTATAGGCAAGCAGTGGAGGAATCTAAAATGGTCTCTCTCTCACTGCTCCATGGCCAACACTATAACCAGTTTGGTACTGGAGAAGGGAAACTATGTAGCATATGGGAATTCTAGACAAAAATTCTACCCCTGGTATGCAATGATGATATCCCTGACCCTCTATTAGTAGGTTATGTGTTTAGAGTTGTTTTTTCAGTTGTGAGAATGACTTATACCATTCCCCTTTTGTGACTTGTGACTCATCCTTGGAATATGGTTGACAGGAGTTAAAATGTAAATGGTAGGAGATGCAATTAGATTATCTAAGTCCAAAGGTAGTAGGAACACATCAGTAACATGTCAGAGTATGCCTAGAAGAAAGTACAGGAAATGAGCATATCTTTGGCAAAGAGTTTTTTAAGCTTTAGGCCTAGATGCCTTGATGGGTACATGATAATAGAGATAAGGGCATCCTGGAAAAATTATCAGGCAGGATTAACAAGCTTGAGAGAAGTCTACATAATAAAACAGGTTGCTTCTTGTAGAGTTGTGCACCAAATACTCAGCTTCTGCTGGTAAAATATTATCTGTCTGAAGTGCAGAAATCCCATGTTGTAGTTCGGTGTGACAGAGAAACTTAAATTATATTTTGCACCAGAGGTATACAACCAAAGTTCCTTTTTTTTCTGAAGATTGAGAATGTAGAAACCAGGTAAGGTTGCTTTACAAATGTTTTAATCTCTGTAGTGCTTTAGGATTCCAACAAGGTTCTTTGGATGTACTACTGGGGGAAGGGGTAGGTAGACTGTTGAAAACCTACAGCAGAGCTTTTATTTGTTGAATATTCCTCCAGGTGCCTGATGTTTGACTATCTTCTAAGATCTCTACCAAGTTTAGAAGCACTTCCACTACCTGACAAATGGAGCTTCCCCACCCAACACAGAGATCTTTTGGACATCTCAAATAATGAGCAATCAAGTCTGTTAAAGGTTTGCTATTGTTCTTTAACAATTCAAAACAAGAAACCTTTAAGTGTTTCTGGCAAGCTGACATGTCTTGTCAATTGTGCTGAGGGAAAGCTGGAATGCTGCCATTGGACCTTTAACCTTAATCAAGATTATATAACACATAAATTCAGGAAGGCTTGCAAAATATAATTATAGCTTTTTTGGCTGTCTGTGCCATTTTTATTCCTTGTTTGTTCTGTCTCTGATTGTTCTTTATCACCATTGATGATTTTCTGTTGGCATTGTCCTAAAGTTCAATATCCAGCTTTCTCTTCTCTTTCAAGGACCCATCAACTTTCATGATCTCAGCCATCTTTTTATATAGTTACCAAATCATTGTTTTCAATCCTCACTACTCAAAGCATTCATTACCATATTTTTAAACACTTTCACTTTTGCTAGAAAATACCATACAATCTCTTTCCCATAGGTTTAAGTGTTAAATCAGTTTGATGCAGACCCCAACTTACCCAACTCAACTATTTATCAGTGTTATCCAGCCAGTATGCACTCCAATGTTATCCCTCCAAGAAAGAAGCAGTCAAAAAAACAAACAAACATTCCAGCAGATAATGTCTTGATAACATGCTGACCTGCCTATCTTCCCACCTAGATGTCCCCATTATTCTATGCTTAGCCTGTGGCATAGTCCTGAAATCTCAATAGCCATGAGTAGAACTTTGGGGAAAGGTGGAAAGACAAATGCAACTTATAGTAGCACCTCGGTCATAGATAAAGACTTAGGATCCCTTGAATATTATGTACAGAGCACTGCACTAGGTCCCTGTCATAAGATCTCATAGTCCAGAATGGGAAGCAGACATCTGAGTAGACAATTGCAGCAGTGTAATGAGTATCCTGACATGATGCTTTTAGAAACCACAATGGTGCTGATCTCTGCTGACATTTGATTGCTTGAGATTCATAATAAAGGCCTTCAATCTTATTATTAACTTGAAAAGAGAATTTGTCATGTTTTAAATTTTTGAGTAATATTTCTTTCCTTTGTATAATTTGTAACTAAAGGATTTATTAAAGAAATGAATCTAAACAAGATTTCATGGGGAGAGTGTAAAAAAAATCCATGTTGCCAAGCCCTTTGAAAGTATCTGTTTAAATGAAAAGGGGTGGCTTGTTAATTATTATTTTTCATTAAGTCAGGCCCTTAGGATCTCTTCTGGCTAACAATGTTAGCTGGATACTATAATATTTGCTCTGTGTACTTAAAATTAATACAATTTTAATTTTTTAATATAGGTTTACATTTCAGGCTGCCCTTCTTCTTACATTTAATTCAAATTAGTGAGGTTTTGCTACATTATAAGTAAAAGAATGATAGGAAAATAGTTGACCCCATGCTCCTTTCAATACTATATCCCTTGAATACATAGTTTTCATAAATTCCCAGCTGTATAGGTCTCAGGTTATTCCATGGAGCAGTTAATTCTCTTGGATTATTTTCCAACCAAGTATGAAACTACTGGATCGAAGCTACAGAAAATACAGTGTGGAGAGGATTGGCTGATAAAGCACCCCCTGAAATGAGACAAAATATAATTTATTTATAAAAATGTATTAGCTTTCATTATTAATGATATGATAGTAAAGTGTTTGCTTTTGAAGATGGATCTTTTTTTTTAACATTCTGTCACTAAGATATTACCATACCTTGGGGGAAAAATAGTAAAACTAAGGAATTCTGATTATTCCACTCATCTGCCTTTTTTCCTCTCACATTAGATACTGTGTAACTGCTAATAATCGTAGAACTAAAATTTCAAAAGTATTTTCTAAGAGTTTCCATAAAATGAGACAAAGAATCAGGCAATTATAAATTTGGGTGGGGGCAGTGTATTTCCCTTAATAATGGTGGTGCTTATTTATAAGAGTCATTTGGGAGAAGGACTTGGCTAGAATTTGGAGTGCAATTTGTGGGAGAACTGGAAGATGAAATTGGATGGGGATTATGAAAAGCTTTGAACGATAGACTAACACGTTTATTTTGAGATCATCATGGATTCACCTTAGGTTTTTTTTTTAGTTGTTTTGAACTGTTTAGTCACTATTTATAGTTTAATGGGCTATAGGAGTCATAAAACAACAGGTTAGCAAGTAGAACAGAATTTCAAATACAATAGAGATAAAAAACAAACATCGCTTTATAATAATCATAATTTGCTTTATAGAAAACAATATAGGGCCGGCCGAGTGGCTTGTTGGTTAAGAGTTGGCTTGGGAGTGCGAGCTCTGAGCAGCAGGGCCACCGGTTCGGATCCCACATGGGCCAGTGACACTGCGCTCACCTTAGGTTTCGAAGTAAAGAAGCGGTAAGAGAAATATAGTACTGAGGAATATTGTTTGACAGTGATTTTCAGGCAAGAGACTGAGGGAAGAAGAAAAGGTTAGAATGTTGATTTTGCAGTCCAGGTGTGAAGTAATGAAGATCAGTTCTGATGATGCTAATATGAATGAAGTGCCCAGAAGATATTTTCATAAAATTCATAGATGCTATTATTAGAATTAGTGTGTAAATGTCTTTTATTTTAACTTCCAACTAAGTGAATATATCTCTTTTATAGCATCCTTCATGCCTCTATGGCGGTAAATTTCATTGTTGTCTGATTTATATTTTTAATGGCTAAGAAATAAATTTTTAAAAAATATTGGATTAAGGTTTGTTTTCTGGTAACTTTTATACTGAGTCTCTAGAAGGAATAAATTGCTGGCTAGACTTGATGATTGGCTAGATGGTGAGGAAATAGAAACAGAATAATTCATATATGGTTTCAAAGCCATGAACCTGAATGATTGAATGAATTATGATGTTATTGACATAAATAGGAAAGTTGGGATAGGAAATCATTTAGGAAGGTGAAGACAATATGAAGAGGCTGCTTTTGGACCTAACTAACTCAAGTTGAACTCAAATTAATAACACTGGAATTGAACTCTGAAGACTTGTTTATTTATTCAGTCAACATCATTATACATTTCCCTTCAAGATTTCAATATTTACTAACTATTCAGTATTGAGAAAATCTCTTAATGTCTGAAAGGTTAGTTTTCTCTTCTATAAAATGGCAATAATGCATGCACTTCTTAATACAAACTTGATTTGTTTGGTAGGATCTAATGAGATAATGTATGTGAAAGTACTTTATACATTTTAGAATAAAACAATAGCATTATTGCTACTATTTCAGTGAAAATGTTCAGCAGGCATTTTGAAATAAAGAACTACAACTCAGATGAGAACATATGATTGGAGATAAAAATTTAAATAATCCATATTAAGGAGATAATTGAAATTATTTTAATAGGTTGTATGGGCTGTAGACTACACAGGAAAGAACAGAGGATCAAAAACCACATTTGAGAAATGCCTATTTGTGATTCACTCAAGTAAGAGGTAGCTAACAAGACAAAAGATTGTTAGAGGGATAGAAAAGAAAACCAAGTTGATGTAGTGTTGTATAAATGAAAGGAGAGAACTTTTAAAGAAGGAGCTGGTTAGCATCATGTACCAAGAGTTCAAATAGAAAACTGAGAAGAGGCTAATGGAAGTGATCATAGGTGCATAATGGTAGGGACTGTTGGCAAAAACAGCTTCATTGGCATTGGAGGTGAGGGATGGATGTTGTGGAGGTGGAAAGCCAGAACAATGGGCATTCATGAGGGAAAAAGAATGGGAATACTACTTCGTGGAAAACTTTGAGGACAAATTTGTTTTGCTTGATGTGAGCCTGACTAAAAGGTGTATTCTGACCTGGTTAGTTAATACACTTATTATCAGGAAGTAAAAAATTTAACTTTTCCCTAATTATCATTCTCTGGGCTTCAGAGATTCGGTGTCTTGTGGGGGACTCTTCTGTTTCTGTGTCACTGTAGTTTGAGCTCTGTTTACAATAATATTCTAATGAGTGAGATGAAAATAGAACATTAATAATTTGTTTGCATTCGAATAATGATAATGTACATTGAGTTAAGTAAATTGTATGGCTAATGTCATGTAGAAAACATCTGAGAACTCTCATTAAGATAGTTTGACCCCAGTAAATTTATCATCATTTTATTCAACTATCCACACAAACATACTGTTCTAATATATATGATATAATTTACTAATAAAATAATATCTTTTTTAATTTTAGAAAGTTTCAAGATTTGCCTGCGGTACCCTATCCTGTGTGAAATAAGTTAAGACTTGATTCTTTTAATATTTTTTAAGTGCATGAAACATCATCACTAAATTGATTCTCAAAATTTAAATATATGCTAGGCCTCACCTGAGTAGTCAGGGGCAGAAGGAATGTTAGAAGTGGGGAAAATGTTGAGAAGGAGTGCTACTTCTGAAGTAAAAAATTCGAATTTAGTAAACTGTACAGTTAATTCAAAAAAATCAAAGGTGTCAAATAAGAAAATTTGAGTAATAATTTAGTCTGCAAAAAAATTGGTAGTTATTTCAAAATAAGGGTGAAAGATGAATAAGAGATTAATCATTTAATTGAAATACCCTATTATCTTGTCAATAGAAGTTGGAAGATAAGACTGAAAACTGATCTTTCTTTTTCTGTCTTCCTTTGCCTCTAAATAAATAAGCCATGATTTGATTCTATTTCTGAAGAAAGAAATTAAATACTTTCATATTCCAAGTTATAATGTCCTTATGAATAGTCTTGACTCAATTAATTGAAAACATTGTAAGAGTTAAATGAATAAATTTGAAGTACATCTAATGCCTGATTTATATATTTATATTGCTATAAATGACTTTAATCACTTCTTGTGACTCTTCGTGATCTAGTCTCATCTTTATTTCCAGATTTTCCTTTATGTTGTTCTCTCCATTTAAAATGCTGTTTCTTCTAAGTCCCTGTTAAAACGAGTTCTATGTTCAAACACAAGCATAAACCCTGCTCTTCACTAAGGTTTTTCCTGAACACTCCAGGCTACATGGATCTTTCCCTCTCTGATCTTTTCTAATTTCAGAGGCTGCATTATAGAGTGCAGAGCTGTTACATACTCAGGCTCCAGAGCCATACAATCTAGGTTTATTCCCAGCTCTACCACTAACTAGCTTTAGGTTTATTCCCAGCTCTACCACTAACTAGCTTTATGATTTTGAGCAATATATTTAACCTCTCTGAGTACAGCAGATGACTTCTTCATCTGTAAAATGAAGGTAATAATAGTATCTACCTACAGTTATTAATGAGGATAAAATGAATCAACAAATGTAAAGTACATAGAAGAGTGCCTGGTACAGAGTAAGTGTTCAATACATGTTAGATGTTATGTTGGTGTAGCATTTGTCTTATTTCTAATTGTGAGCCTTTTCACCTCAACTATTGTAGATTGCAAGTGCCTTAAAGGCAGAACCATTCAAATTTAGCTCCAGTGTCAAACTTGTATCTCTAACTCAGCAAAACAAAAACCCTAAAAGTAACAGGACCCACTCTCCTTAGAAGGAAGTTCAGCTCCTATTTTTTGCTACTGAGCACTCTCATCTCTATCCTCATCTCCATTCCTTTCCCAAGCAGCTTATTGAAGAATGCCTTTTAATCACACTACTGTCATTTGTATAATCATGTCCAGCGATGTTCTATGGCTCTATGAACTGCTACACTGGGCTCAGCTGACCCATTTTTAGGGTTGTGAGATTTAGCAAAAACTAAAAAAAAGTTAAAACCAAACAGTTAACTTTGAATTACAGATAAATAGAAATAATATTTAGTATAATTTTATAGGAAAATTATTTGTTTATCTTAAATTCAGATTTAACTAGGCACTCTATATTTTATCGCTAATCCTATTGCCACTACTTAATTTGATGCTGTATTTGGTAAAGTTTTGTTGGCTAAAGAACCGAGATCTTGTACACAGTCCATGGAGTAGTCTCCCTAATAAGGCAAGTGCCCATTTGACATCCTACAAAATCTTTACATATTGATTACATTCCCCAAACTGTCTTTCATATACTCATCACAATATTGTGGCTACTAATTTGTACTTTCTAATCCCTTTACCTTCTCCCCCAGCCCCACTCCCCTCCCATCTAGCAACCATCAGTTTTTCTTTACATCTCTGAGACTATTTCTATTTAGTTTGCTCATTTATTCTGTTCTTTAGATTCCACATATACATGAGATCATATGGTATTTGTCTTTCTCCATCTGACTCATTTCACTTAGCATAACATTCTCTAGGTCCATCATATCATTGTAAATGGTAAGATTTCATTCTTCTTTATGGCCAAGTAATACTCCACAATATTACTGGCCAAGTAATTGTATAAATGTACTACAATTTTTTAATCCAGCCATCTATCGATGGACATTTTGGTTGTTTCCATGTCTTGGCTATTATGAATAGTGCTACAGTAAACATAGGGGTGAATATATTTTTTCAAATTAGTGTTTTGGATTTCTCTGAATAGATACCCAATAGTGGAATTGTTGGGTCATAAGGTAGTTCCACTTTCAAGTGTAGATGCCTGACCACTGTGCTGTACACCTGAAGCTGAAGCTGAATAATATTTGACATCAACTATAAATAAACATACATGTAGTCATAGGATGTGGAATACAGCATAAGGAATAAATCAATGGAATTGTAACAACTATATGTGATGTTAGAGGGGTAGTAGATTGGGGGAGGGGGTTATCACTTTGTGAGGGGTGTAAATGTCTAACTATTACATTGTTTTCTACACTTATAACTAATTTAAAAAAAGAACAGTGGTCTTGTGATGCAAATAGGAGGGTGTACTTAGGGCTATGGAATCCCCCATACTAAGATCTCTTTCTCCATCCTGAAGGTAAATAATTGTAAGCTATCATTCAGTCCCTGATGAGGGCTGTTCAGCTGTGTCCCATCCACCTAGGCCTCTCCTCCTCAGATAACAATCTCCCATATAACCTCATTACAGAAGATTTGGGAAATACAGATAGTATAAATATGTAAAGGGAAAAAAAAGCCACCTTTTCAAAACTAACATAATATGTATATATATATGTATGTATATATATATATATATATATATATATATATACTGTTATTTAAAATATATTTTTATTAGGGTGCCCGGGTGGCTCAGTTGGTTAGAGTGCATGCTCTTAACAACAATGTTGCCAGTTTGATCCCTGCATGGGATTGTGGGCTGCGCCCCCCATCCCCCCACAACTAGATTGAAAATGGCTACTGGACTTGGAGCTGAGCTGCACCCTCCATAACTAGATTGAAGGACAACAACTTGACTTGGAGCTGATTGGTCCTGGAAAAAATACACTGTTACCCAATTTAAAAAATTGTAAATATTTTAATTAAAATATAGCTAACATACAATATTATGTTAGTTTCAGGTGTACACCACAGTAACTCAACATTTAGATGCATATATATATATGTGTGTATATATGTATATATATATATATATATATATATACATATATACACTGTTCTTTACTCTGCTTTTTAAAACATAATATTGCATGACAACATACTGCATCAGTACATAGAATGATTTTTTCATCCCTATTTATAGCTGTAGGGTGTTTCATTGTTTGGATTTACTGTAATTTATTTAAACAATCCCCTATTGTTGCAACTTGGGTTGGGTCAAATATTTTGTTATTCTCCATGCTTTCTTGACCTACCTTCATCCATTGAAACATCTTCATCCCATGTCCCATCTCTTTACAATCTTACTCTTAACTATGAAACAAATGGTTTTGGGCTCTTACTTTCTGAAATAAATCTTAGGATGTATCCTGCATTGTCTCCTATGTATAGGTAGAGGATCCCATAGCCTATTCACCAGAGAAAGGCATCCTAGTGGTAGCTGGGGAGACTGATAAGTGATGTAGTCAGAGAGTCTTTCAGCATCACCCTTGACCTTTGGCAGAAAAATAATCAATGCTTAATTTTACAAAGTGCAGTTATTCTTATCTTCATTTCCACATGAGGAAACTTCTCTAAAGTGGCCTGGTTGCATCAGAGAACTTAAGTCTCCTTTTAATCCACTGTTACTTTTCTACCTGTGCCTAATTATACCTTCCAATACCTCTCAGTATGTCATTAGAGTGTCATTCCTGGTGAGGATGTAAAGTCTTTTTGGTCTTCCCAAGCCTCCTATCAAATGACTTGTGGAAGAGAGCACATCCTAAGTTATGATCAACTAATTATTAGTAAGGGTTAATTGACAACCCAATGGGAGCAAGAATCAATGAATGTGGGATGTGTACCACAGGAAAGGTAGATGCATATGCATTTATGTATGTGTGCGTGAGTATGTGCACAGGTGCTGTCGAGGGAAGAAGTTGGTAACATCAGAGAAGCAACCAGAGGAGTTAAATTGCAAGGGACTGAGGAGAAGTGTGCAATGACATATATCTCTTGTCCTTAGAGTTATGTTGGATGCTGATATTGCATCTGCTAACTGTGTGTCTGTGTATGAATTGAAATGGAAACTGCTGCAATGTAGAATCCTTTTGGGGATGTCCCTCCAGCTTCTAGGCATCCGCAGCCCTTTCTGACTTGTGTGTCTGTCCAATGGCCCCAGCAGCCTGACTGCTTTGATACTCTTGTTACACCATCAGCTCTCAAGTATAACCTGACTTTAAATGGAGAGATAAAGGTCTTAAGAGTAGGAAGGGGCAGGTCTATCTTTTATGTTGTTACAAGATTCCTCCTCTCCCACCTTGTAGCCCTATTCTCCCTCCCCCTCAGTCTTCTACTGATTTAGGTCCCTCACCCCCACCCCTTCAATCAGGTCTTAGGCAGTGTCCTGAGCCTTTGATGAGAGTAGCCTTTTGGTAACTGACAAGTTTATGCAACTGATTATCAGTTCCTAGTCCTCTCTCTGGTAAATGGAGATGGTAGAGAGGTCTACATTCTGAGGTGCTGTGCCTTGGAGACAGAATACAGGCCTCAGTCAATGGAGAAAAAAAGGTGTATATAACAGGACCCATTTCTCCTCAAACCTGAAACCAAAATAGCTTCTTTTTCCTCGTTTAAGTTCAGTGCTATTGTAAAGCCTGGAAATAAGAACAGTCAGTCTCTTGCACATACCACATCTGAGCCTGTCAGCATGAACATGAGGAGCCTGACTTAGAGTTTTGAGATAAGTTCAATTGGGCTGAGGTCAACCCTGGGTCTCGCAGAGCCTCTTAGATTCTGGGAAGGAAGAGGAAGAAGGGTGGTGAAAACAACAATCACCCTTTGGTCATTATGAGCAGTCTCTTCCTCCTTGGCTGAGACTTTCGCTTTGACAAAGAAAAAATAAACCACAACATCTTTAATATATTCTAAAGGAAGTTTCAATCAAATGCAAGCTGTGGGGTTTTTATTCTCTCTCTCTCTCTCTCTCTCTCTCTCTCTCTCTCTCTCTCTCTCTCTCTCTCTTTCTGTTTCTTAAAACTGGAACTGAAAACTATCATTTTGTGGTGATTGAATGGGACTCTCTCCTTAAATAATGATGCCATTACCTTGAGAGTTGTCAGGATGTTTATGTGAGTCTTATATTGTTTAAAAAATGACTTCCTGGACCCTATCAAAGAATCTGGATGTGCCTGTTAGACACATATTTAAAATAAACTTCCCCAAACCTCCTAATTTAAATGTAAACTTTAAGAGTGCTCCAATATGGTTTGAATAGAATTAATTCAACTGAAGTTTATGTGATACAAGCCATGCAACAGGCCTGAACGTAAATGTCACCTGTTGAATAACCTTCCAAAAGATGCCATTGTTGGTGGAGTCACTCACTACTTTATGGAGGCAACTAAAAACTACAAAGGCATAAAATACATTTAGGCCTCCTGCGGTTCTTTTTTGTGAACAATCAGGAATCAATCACACTTTATATCATATAGACATTAAGTTAATAATGAACAGAAGAGACAAATTAGGAGTAATGAAAAAGGAGAGTAGTAAGAAAAATTCAGTTTAGTGGGAATCCTTACTAGTAAAGGAATGAGATATACAGATTAGAGTGCAGGAACACCCATCTAATTGTATTCTTAAGTCTGAGACCACATGCTCCCTAGGCAGCCTGCAAACTTATGGCTTAGATTTTGAGAACAGGTTGTTAAACACAGAAATATTAGCAACCTTGAAGGTTTTCCCGCCAAAATTGCTGTCATTACAACAAACACAAGGGAAGACCCCTGAATGGAGTGCAAAACAATTTATGTGTTACTACAATAATAATTATTTGGGTCCAGGATTCATCTGTTACTAAGATTAACCAAGGTGACAAGGAAGAAATCAACCATATTAATCAGTGTGTTACAACCCTGAACTTGTCAACTCTACCTTCAAAAATTCCTAATAAGTGTAACATCAGCAAGATGCCAGGCTAGGAAGCTTCAGGCTCTTGTTTTTCAAGGAAATAGTAAATAGACAACTGGAAATTAATTTAAACTTTATAGGAGCACTAGAAATCAGTAAAAGATCTACAGGAACCAGCAAAATGCCCATTCAGGAAAAAGTCTGATTGAAAACGGTAGGAAATTTTGTGGTGCTTTTATTCACTCTTGTTCCACCACATCCCCAAATCTTTCAATCTGACATAGTGCAGTTTGGAGGAACCATTAGCCAGGTTCCTAATCCCATTCCATGAATTGAAGAGAGCATAGGAGACTTAATTTGAAACTTTCTAACCTGCCTGTGGGCTGCCTGAGGGATCCGTCTCTCTGTCAACTAATTCAGAAATCAGAAAATATCTTGAAACAAATACTAATAAAGACACAACATGCCAAGTCTTAAGGGATGCAGCAAAGCAGTGCTAAGAGGTAAATTTATAGCTGTAAATGTTTGCATTAAAAAAGAGAGGTATCTCTAGAGTGGCAGAAAAATGGCATCAGTGAAGGGGGCTCCCTGAGTTCTTCCTTACAAACCACAGCAATTTGAGCAGCTCGAGCACAGAAAACAAATCTCTACGAAGCACGCTGAGCAGCGAAGGGACTCCCATGCTGAGTACTTAAAGTGGGCAGAGCAGGCGAGTCGGGGAAGAGGGAGGCGAGGCGCGTGGAGACATAGACTGCGCCCGCGGCTGCTGAGACTGGGGATCTCAGCAGATAGGAGAGTTCCCGCGGCTAGCTCTCTACACCTCCAGCCCGTGCTAAGGCAGAACCCTCAGGCCGGGCACGAAGCAGAACGGAGGAGGAGGGGGCGATCGGAGGCATAGTCCGGCAACACCCGCGTCTGCGGAGACTGGGGGTCTCAGAGAGCAGATCGGAGAGTTCCCGTGGCTCGCTCCCTACACCTCCAGCCACTACTAAGGCAGAACCATCAGGCCGCGAGGAGCGGAACTCAGAGAGGAGTGCGTGAGCGGAGGCATAGACTGTCTGTGCCTGCGGCTGCGGAGCTGAGGGAATCCAGGACAAGGCACAGTGTTTTGCAACATCTGGCAGGCTCAGCCTCTGGTTCTGACCGGAGCCCCAGGGCGCGCAGTTTCTGAGGCAGAAATCTCAAACTGGGGAGGAGAAGAGGGAAGTGAGAAGTGTGGAGACGCAGCCCACACCCCACAGCTATGGAGACACAAGCTGCTTAGCCAGGGGGTGCCTGGCGTTGGAGGCGGCTTTTTTTCTTTATCCTATTTTTTTCTTTTTTTCCTTTTTTTGGTTCTCTTTCTTTTTCCCCCTTTTCTCTCAGATAGGAAAAATAAACTGCATAGATAAGTGCACACTCCCACCCTCCCTCAGAAACCTTGGCCACCCTCCCTGCCAGAACCTGAAATTGATTCCTGAAAAGAGGAGTTAAGTCAAAACAAAGGTGCTTCGACTCCCTGGGGGTTGAGTAATCTACATGAGAAAAGGCTGCAGGTGGGAGCAGAACAGCTTTGGCTGCAGAGGCACAGGAAGGCTTCCAGCAGCTTTTAAAACTCCATCCCACACCCTCCAACAGTCCCAGTGGAAAGAGCACCCGAAGATGCACATCCAGTCCACTGCGCAGGAATCAGAGTGCCTCTGGACAGGCAGGAACAGAAATAACACTGACTTTGTAAAAAAACTACCAATCATACCTCATAACTCCACTCATCTAAAATAGACTTATATTAAGGCGGCTGGCTCTGCCCCCACAAGACACACAGGAGTGTGTGTATTGCAGAGGAAAACCTGGGGAGAGCTTGGCAGACTTCAGCCAAGATTGAAATTGGTTATTTCTTGTTTATTTCTTTTGATTGTTTTTAGTTGGGGTTTCTTTTTTTGATAGGTTAAATTGTTATTGTTAATTGGGTTCTCTTGGATGTTCTGGGGTTTTGATTTTTTTCCCATTGATTGCTTGCATTGATTGTTTTTGGATTTTTCTATTTCATTAGTAATTTTAGTTTTTATATAGGCATATATAAAGGTGCATATATGTGGATATATATGTCCATATATATGGGGTGTAGACATATATATATATATTTTTTTCTCTCTCTCTCTTTGTATTCTCCTCTTTCTTTCCTCTTCTTCTAACCTCTCTCTCTCCCTTCTTTCCTGCTTCCTTGTCACACCTTGATTTACCTCCTCCTTTCCATTTTTTCTGCAAGTTTTTTCTTCTTTCCTCGCCATTTTTTTTTCTGCTCGTTTGTTTTTCTCCTTGTGTTTGATTGATATTTCTATACATGTGGAGTGTAGGGTGATGGTTGTTTTGTACATCAGAGTGTATCTGGTTACCATTGGTGGCTGTTGTTGTTGTGCTCATGGATCTGTTTTTGCCCTAAAGCACGCTCTGCAGCAGGGCCCAGCCAAAGAAGCACAAGAATCAACATACCCAGAGACCAACTTTAGATAAAACCAGAGCATTACAGGGTCTGACTTACAAGATTCACACTCAAAGGGAAATTGCTACAGGCACAAGAGCCCCTTGGGGCCAAGCCTCATCAGAGGGATCAACCCTCACACAACAGTTTATAAACTTTGGACACAGCTAATCCTCACGGCTAGTCAGCTTGGGAGTCAAGCCCTCCTACTGACAAGCCAAAAACAATAAGAACTAGACCTCAACAGGAGAAGTCACATAACACAAGGAACACCTCTGGTATACACACATGGGAGAAAAGGGAGTCTGAGCAATTCAAATATAAAGGACACATACCACATAAGTCTACCCAGAAAAGACTGAGAGACCTAGGGGATCTACCGATTTCATCGAAGTAAACACAAAGAGTAAACCAGAATGGGGAAGCAAAGAAACACATCCCAAATAAAAGAACAGAAGAAACCTGAATCTGTGGAATCAGAGGAAATAGAGGGTAACAACCTATCGGAGGCAGAGTTCAGAACACTGATTATTAGAATGCTCAAGGAAATTAATGAGAATGAAAAGAAGGATAGAGAAATCATGACAAACAACCAGGTAGAAATAAAGAATTCAATTACTGAATTAAATAACAAACTCGATGGAATTACTAGTAGATTGGATGAAGCAGAGGATCGAATCAGTGACTTAGAAGACAAGATAGCAGAAATCATCCAAGCAGAACAGCAAAAAGAAAAAAGAATAAAAAACATGGAAAATAGTTTAAGAGAGCTAGGTGATAACATCAAACGCAACAACATGTGCATCATAGGAATACCAGAAGAAGAGAGGGAGCAAGGGATAGAGAACATTTAAAGTAATAATGTCTGAAAACTTCCCTAAACTGGCAAAGGAAATTGACATACATGCACAGGAAGTGCAGAGAGTCCCAAATAAGAGGATCCCAAACAGGCCTACACCAAGACACATTATAGTGAAAATGGCAAGAGTTAAAGACAAAGACAGAATCCTAAATGCAAGGGACAGGCAGCAAGTTACATACAAGGGCACCCCCATAAGATTATCAGCCAACTTTTCTACAGAAACTCTGCAGGCCTGAAGGAAGTGGCAGGAGGACTTCAAAATGATGAAAAACAGAGGCCTACAACCTAGATTGCTTTATCCAGCAAGGTTATCATTTAAAATTAAAGGAGAGATAAAGAGCTTCACAGAAAAGAGTAAGCTAAAGGAATTCATTACCACTAAGCCAGCATTGCAGGAAATGTTAAAAGGGCTGCTTTAAGCAGAGGAAAGAGAAAAACAACCTAACTAATGAAGACCAGGAACACAAATAATAAAATGGCGATAACTGCACACCTATCAATAATCACATTAAATGTAAATGGGCTGAATGCTCCAATCAAAAGACATAGGGTGGCTGAGTGGATAAGAAAGCAAGACCCTTGCATATGCTGTATACAACAGATTCATCTTAGATCAAAAGACACATACAGGTTGAAAGTAAAGGGATGGAGTAAAATATTTCATTCAAATGGAACCAAGAAAAAAGCTGGAGTAGCGATACTTATATCAGATAAAATGGACTTTAAAGTGAAGAACAAAACGAAGGACAAAGAAGGGCATTTCATAATAATAAAGGGATCGATCCAACAAGAGGTTATAACTCTAGTAAACATCTATGCACCTAACATAGGCACCCCTAAATATATAAAACAGATTTTGACAGACATAAAGACAGAGATCAACAGTAACATTATTATAGTAGGGGACTTCAACACCCTGCTGTCACCAATGGACAGATCCTCCAGACAGAAAATCAACATGGAAAAAGTGGCCTTAAATGACACTTTAGACCAGCTGGATTTAATCGATATTTTCAGAGCATTTCACCCCAAAGCTACAGAATATAAATTTTTCTCAAGTGCACATGGATCATTTTCTGAGATAGACCACATGTTTGGCCACAAAACAAGTCTCAATAATTTTAAAAAGATTGAAATCATATCAAGCGTTTTCTCTGACCACAATGCTATGAAACTAGAAATCAATTACAAGAAGAAATCCAGAAAGCTCATGAATGCATGGAGGCTAAATAACATGCTACTAAGTAGTGAGTGGGTCAAAGATGAGATCAAGGAGGAAATCAAAAGATATCTTGAGACAAACGAAAATGATAACACCATGACCCCAAATCTCTGGGATGCAGTGACATCAGTCCTAGAGGGAAGTTCAGAGCAGTGCAGGCCTACCTAAAGAAGCAAGAAAAATTTCAAATCAACAGGTTATCCTTACACTTCAGGGAGCTGGAAAAAGAACAGCAAAGTAAACCCAAAGGGTGCACAAGGAAGGAGATAATAAAGACCAGAGCAGAAATAAATGAAATAGAGACCAGGAAAACAATACAAAAGATCAATGAAACCAAG
>NW_017731471.1:1343658-1345647 GCF_001890085.2 Hipposideros armiger
TATATGCCAACAAATTTGACAATCTGGAAGAAATGGATAATTTCCTAGATGCATACAACCTTCCAAAGCTAACTTAAGAAGAAACAGAAAATCTGAATAAACTGATTACCACCAAGGAAATTGAATCAGTAATCAACAAGCTCCCGACAAATAAAAGCCCGGGACCAGATAGCTTCACAAGTGAATTTTACCAAACATTCAAAAAAGAATTATCACCTATTCTTCTCAAGCTATTCCAAAAAATCCAGAAGGAGGGAAGGCTCCCAAACTCTTTCTATGAAGTCACGATCATCCTGATTCCAAAAACAGACAAAGACAGTACTAAAAAGGAAAACTACAGGCCAATAACTCTGATGAACATAGATGCAAAAATCCTCAACAAAATCTTAGGAAACAGAATTCAGCAATCTATTAATAAGATCATACATCATGATCAGATGGGTTTCATCCCTAATATGCAAGGGTGGTTCAACATCTGCAAATCAATTAATGTGATACACAACATCAACAAAAATAAAAATCATATGGTCATATCAATAGATGCAGAAAAAGCATTTGACAAAATACAGCAGCCATTTATGATAAAAACTCTTAGCAAAGTGGGAATAGGGGATCATATCTCAATATAATAAAGGCCATTTATGATAAACCCACAGCTAACATCATACTCAATGGGGGAAAACTGAAACCATTCCCTTTAAGATCAGGAACAAGACAAGGGTGTCCACTTTCTCCACTTTTATTTAACGTAGTCCTAGACGTTCTAGAGACAGCAATCAGACAAGAAAAAGATATAAAAGTTATCCACACTTGCAAGGAGGAAGTAAAATTGTCATTATACACAGATGACATAATACTATATATAGAGGACCCCAAAGACTCAATCAAAAAGCTATTGGAATTAATAGACAAATTCAGTAATTAGGTAGCAGGATACAAAATCAATTCTCAGAAATAAGTTGCATTTGTATATACCAATAATAAACTATCAGACAGAGAAATTAAGAAAACAATTATGTTTACAATCGCTTCAAGAACTATAAAATACTTAGGAATAAATTTAACCAAAGAAGTTAAAGACTTGTACTCTGAAAACTATAAGACACTGAAGAAAGAAATAAAAGAAGATACAAACAAATTTAAAAACATTCCATGCTCATGGATAGGAAGAATTAATATAGTTAAAATTTCCATGTTGCCTAAAGCAATATATAGATTCAATGCAATTCCTATCAAACTACCTAGGGCATTTTTCTCAGAAATAGAAAATATAATCCTAAAATTTGTATGGAACTAAAAAAGACCCCGAATAGCCATGGCAATCTTGAGAAATAAGAAAAAAGTCAGGGGGATCACACTTCCAGACATTAGAACATGCTACAAGGCCACAGTAATCAAAACAATATGGTACTGGCATAAAAATAGGCATATAGATCAATGGAACAGAATAGAGAGCCAAGAATTAAATCCAGGCATATATGGGCAGTTAGTCTATGACAAGTGAAGCAAGAAGTTACATTGGGGTAAGGATAGTCTGTTTAATAAATGGTGCTGGGAAAATTGGACTGACACATGCAAAAAATGAAACTGGACCACCTCCTTATGCCATGTACAAGAACAAACTCAAAATGGATTAAAGATTTAAATGTAAGACCTGAGACCATAAAACTCCTAGAAGGAAATATAGGGTCTAAATTTGCAGACATTACCCTGAGCAATATTTTTACTGATACATCCCCACGGGCTAGGGGAATAAAAGAAAAAATAAACATATGGGACTACCTCAAACTTAAAACTTTTTCACAACAAAAGAAACTATCAATAAAGCAAAAAAGAAGCCTACTGAATGGGAGAAGATATTTGTCAATGATATATCTGATAATGAGTTAATATCCAAAATATATAAAATGCTCATGCAACTCAACACCAAAAAAACAAACAACCCAATTAAAAAATGGGCAGAGGATATGAAGAGACATTTCTCCAAAG
>NW_017731471.1:1346266-1352997 GCF_001890085.2 Hipposideros armiger
TAGTTGGGAGGGGGTGGGGATGAAGGAGAAGGGGAAGGGATGAGACAATACAAATTGGTAACTACAATATGGCCTCAGGGATAGAAAAAGACAGTCTGGGGAATATAATCAATAATAATGTTGTAAATATTTCTTAGGGGGCCAGATGGACTCATGTCTTGTGGGGGAGACCACTTCATAGTCGGTGCAGAGGACTGACCACCACACTGTATTTCTGAAGCTGATGTTGAATAATACTGTATGTCCACTCTAATTATATATACATATAGTCATGGGACATGGAGTAGAGAGTGGGAATGGAGTCAATGGAATTGTAATAGATAAGCATGATATCGGGGGGGGAGGGCAATAGATGGGGAGAGGGAGTTTGTTAATTTGTGAGGGTGAAAGGATAACTATTGCATTGTTTTGTACACCTGAAACGAACAATAAAAAAATAAATTAAAAAAAGGGAAGTATCTCAAATTAACAACCTAACTATATTTCATGGGACTAGGAAAAGAACAAACTTAACTTAAAGCTAGAAGAAAGAAGGAAATAATTATTAGAGTGGAGATGAGCAAAAAGGAGAATAGAAAATCAATAAAGGAAATCAATGAAAAATCAACAAAATTAATAATACTTTAGCTAGATTGACAAAGAAAAAATAGGGAAAACTCAAGTAAAATCAGAAATGAGGGATATTACTACTGACTACAGAAATAAAAAGGATAGTATGAGAGTTTTACATACAATTGTATGTCAACAGATTGTATGGTTTAGATAAAATGGATAAAGTCCTAAAAAATTCTAGAAACACAACCTACCAAAACTGAATCATGAAGAAATAGAAAATGTAAACAGATCTATAACTAGGAAAGAAATTGAACCATTAATCAAAAACTTCCCAATGAAGAAAAGTCCCAGATCAGTTTGCTTAACTGATGAATTCTACCAAACATTTACAGAGTATTTAATACCAGTCTTCCTTAAACTCTTCCAAAAATTGAAGAGAAGGGAAAACTTCCAAACTTATTTTGAGGCAATATTATCTTGATACCAAAACCAGACAAAGACTCTGCAAGTAAGCACCAATGTACTTTATGAACATTGATGTAGAAGTCCTCAACAAAATAGTCACAAACCTAATTAAACATCATATTAAAAAGGCTAAACATTGTGACCAAGTGGGATTTATTCCTGTAATTCAAGAATGGTTTAACATATGAAAATCAGCCAATGTAATACACCACATTAACAAAATGGAGGAATAAAAGCATATGATTATCTCAATTGTTTCAGAAACAGCATTTGACAAAATACTATACTCTTCATGGTAAAAACACTGAACAAACTAGGAATAGAAGGAAACTGCCACAACATCATAAAGACCATATACCCAAAACCCATAGGTAAAATGATGCTCAAAGGTAGAAGACTGAAAGCTTTTCATCTAAGATCATGAACAAGAGATTCATCAAAATTCAACTGGAAGTCTTAGCCAGATAAATTAGGCAAGTAAAAGAAACAAAATAGACTATTGGAAGAGAATAGAGCCCAGAAATAAACCCTCACATATATGGTCAAATTATTTTTGACAAGGGTGCTAAGGCCACTGAATAGGGGAAGGATAGTGTCTACAACAAATGGTGTTGCGAAAACTGGATTTCCACATGCAAAAGAATGAAGTGGATTTTGAGTTTTATATTTAGGTCTTTAATCCATTTTGAGTTCATTCTTGTATATGGTGTAAGAAGGTGGTCCAGTTTCATTTTTTTTTGCATGTATCTGTCCAGTTTTCATAACACGTTTATTGACTAGACTGTCTTTACCCCACTGTATATGCCTGCATCCTTTATCATATATTAAATAATGTGTTTATTATAGGCATGGGTTTATTTCTGGGCTCTTTATTCAGTTCCATTCATCTATGTGTCTGTTTTTATATCAGCACCATACTGTTTTCATACTTTAGCCTTTGTTAAATGATTTTGTTCCAGTGGTCTCTTAAAGTGTCCTCATTTTTAAAATTATTTTTTTCTTTTTGCTGTTTCAATTGTGTGTTTTCTGCTACTTTGTTTTCTAAATCACGGATTTGATCTTCTGCTTCATCTAGTTTGCTGGTGATTCCTTCTAGTGTATTCTTTATTTCTGACTGGTTCTTTTCTATGGTTTCTATGTTATTTTTTATGCTTTCTATCTCTTGTTGAAGTTCCTACTAAGTTCTTTGAGCATCCATATAAACATCATTCTGAACTATTTGGTAGGATGCTTACCTCCATTTTGTTTAGTTATTTTTTCTGGAATTTTCTCTTGTTTTTTTCATTTGGGACATATTTCATGTTTCTACATTTTGGCCACCTCTTTGTGTTTGTTTCTATATGTTAGGTATATCTGCTATGTCTCCCAGACTTGGCCGAGAGGCCCTAGGTAGTACTTCCCCTGTGGGACCCAGTGGCACAGTCTCCCTGGTCACCTATGCCAGGTGCTCCAGGCATGTCCCTTGTGTGTGTTGTGTGTACCCTCCTGTTATAGTTGACCCTTGATTGCTGCTGTCATGTTGAGAGGTGGTATTGACTCTCAGGCTGACTGGCTGTGGAGTTTGGCCATGTCTACAGTTTATGGGCTGCTGTATCGGAGCTTACCCCATGAAGTGGGATTGGCCCCAGTCAGCTCTGATGCCTGCTGTTACTTACCTTTGGATGTGTCACTTGTGAGGCCGTGTGGTGCTCTGCTGTAGTCTCAACATATCTGGAGGTATGTTGGTTGTGGAGCCATTTGGGAGGGGCTTCAGAGCAGGGCCAGGTCAGCTATTTCCTGTGACTGTTGGAGCACTACCTGGAGGAACTACAAAGTGATCTGTGGTTGGTCACTTTCTGTGTTGGACCTGAAGTCACATGGAACAGACCATGCTACAAACCAAGGATGGCTGCACCAGTATCAGGCCTGGGGGTAGTTCTGCCAAAAGCCCAGGACACCCTGAGGCCTACTGCTGCCTGCAAGCTCTTGTAAGACTCAGCTGTTGATAGAGTCTCATGGAGTATGTGAGTTGGTTGAGTTGGGGTCTTAGGGAGTCACCATGATGAAACGAGTGTTCACCAGGTTAATGTAGATTCTGGTTTGGTGACAGTACCAAATCTGGAGCTACTCAGCAAGAGTCTGGGAGCACACCAAAGCCAGTTGTCACTCGCTTGGTGCTTGCAGACCCCTAAGAGTTGTCCAAGACAAATTGCAATCCAGGTGGGGCTGGGTATTTTCTGAGAAAGTGCCTCAGCCGTTGAGCAAGCTGGGTGGGATAACAGGGAGTCGCCAGGGTGGAGCCAGTGGAGTTCACCTGGCCAATGAAGATTCTGATTTGTCCATGTGGGATGGGGTGCAACACAGGAAAGATTGTGCCCAACAGCTGGCTACTCAGGACTAGGTTTCTACACATGGAAAATGGCAACTGTTCCTTCATTCCTGGCCCTGAAGCCACATAATTCAATCTCTCCCTGTATGTCTTTGATGCCTCCAAGTCACTGTCCTTTTGCCAGAGCCCAGGTGAATGACTGTGAGTGAATTTGTGTATGAGTCCTTTAAGAGGACATCTAGGTTTAAGACAGCTTTATGTCCCACCCTGACAGTGAAATCCCCACTGTTTTTTACAGCCAGATATTGTGGATTTCCTCTTCCAAGCACTGGTACTTGGGGCTGGGGAATCTGGTGTGGGGCTGGGGTCCCACCCTCCTCCATGGGGGACCTCCATGGTCAAGGTATCTCTCCCAATTCTCAACCACAACATGCAAGTGTGGGGCTGCCATTCCACATCTCCATCCCTCCTACCAGTATTGATGTGGCTTCTTCTGTATATCCTTAGTTATAAAACTTCTGCTCAGCTAGACGTCAGATGGCTCTTCAGGTTGACTGTTCTGTAATTTAGTTGTAATTTTAATGTGGTCTTGGGAGAAGACAACCACAGCACTTATGTACTTTGCCATCTTGGATCCTCCTTAAAATGGTAAATTTTATGTCATGTATATTTTACCACAATAAAATTTTATTAAAAAAATAAGAGCAAAAAATGTCTAATAATGTTTATCCAGAGAAAACAAAAATGTGTGGAAGTGAAATAAGATTAAAAATTTGAAACACAATATACAGTATTAACTAGATAGCAGGAAAAGTTAGTAAAAGAGGATTTAAAAAATATTGTATATGACTTGTTGCGGATGAGTGGGACTGAGATATTTGCTTCCAGTCATTGTTAGGAAAACCATAGTACTATTAGTAAATTACACATTAATTTTTCAAAGTAATAACTATGGATACAAGAAAAATCTCCTTCATAACCAACCCTCCAGACAACCAAAATATAAAAATTAATATTCTTTGATGTTTATTCAACCCCTGAAATTTATATACCCTTAAACTTTCCATAGTGCTTAGAATACATGAGGCACTCAGTATATAGTCTTTGAACAAATAAATGTTTAATCAAATATGGGAAACTACATGACTTAGAAGTTTGTGTAAAAAGTTTCTGAAATTTTGCTTACTATACTTGAATATGAATTTATATTGTTATGTGGTTGCCCAAAATGCAAAAGATAGAGGGGTGAAAGAAAGGAAATAGAAAGTGAATTATTTGTTTGTTGGAAAATTCATGACACATTTTTGCAACAAAAAACTGAAAAATATGTCATGACTTTTCTGACAACCCAATATTTTGAATTAACAAATACCTTGTGTCCAAGTGAAGGAAGATGCTCATTCTTCTTGATTCTACTCATTCAGACCAGACTATACCTGGAGTATAATATTTATGTTGCGGCACCACACTCTAAGAGGGACTTTGACAAACCAGGATATATCTAGAGTAGTATAACCAGGGTGGTGAAAGAATAAAAAATAATTCCATATGAGAAATAGTTGACAGAATTGAAGATGTTTAGTCTATAGAAGAGAAGCTTCAAAAAGTACATGACTTTTGTTTTTAAGTACTTTAAAATGCTGTGTCTTCTGGTAGTTCACTAAATTTCTTTAAGATGATTATTCTGAATTCTTTGTCTGACAGTTTATATATCTCCACTTCTTTAGGATCAGTTATTACCACTTTATTAGTTTCCTTTCATGGTGTCATATGTACCTGGTTTTTCATGATCCTTGATTCCTTATATTGGTATCCACACATCTGAGTAATCAGGTTCCTCTTCCAGATTTTACAGGTTTGCAGACTTTACAGGTTTGACTGTTCTACACCAGTCAGCTTAGTTTTGAGTGTGGAACCAAGCCAGAATTCATATAAAACTGTTCTCACCCAGTAGCACAAGTTACCCCTCTCCATCTGAGATCTTGAACAGTTGCCTCGCCCTAAAATAGACTATAAGAGCAGGCACCACTCATTACCAGCAGGCATGCCCAGAAACCTCAGTGCGCTCTGGTGCCTGTTGAGACCGCCCTTTATGTGTTCCACTTGTGAGGCTAATTGGGTGGTGCTCTGCTGTTGTCTGAAGCCAACCTTCAAGTATGTTGGTTCTGGGGCCTCTTGGGAAGGGAGGAGTTGGTGTAGGCCCAGGTCAGCCACTGCCTGTGACTGGCTAGGGAGGACCTGGTAGAAGCTAGAAAGAGATGCATGTTTGGTTGCTCTCTGAGCTGTATCTGGAGGCACATGGAAGAGGAAACCCTGTGAAGCAAGGACGGCTACCACCAGTACCTTGTCTGGGGTCACTGTGCAAAAAGGCAGGACACTCCAAGGCCTGCTGCCACCTCCTAACTCCTATAAGGTTCAGCCCCTGGTAAAGCGTCCTGCGGTATGCAAGTTGAGTGAGGCCAGGTCCCAGTGAGTCAGCAGCATGGAGCAGTGGAATTCACCAGGCCAATCAGATTTAGATTTGGCCTGTGGGGGCGGAGACAACACAGGGAAATTGATGTCCACCTGTCGGCTGAATGGGAGGAGGATCCCACACAGTTAAAATGGGGACTGTCCCTCCAATCTTCATCCCAAAGTTACACAACTCAGTCTTACTCCATATGTCTCCAACACCCCCAGAGTTACCGTCCCTCTGCTGGAGCCCAGGGTGAATGCCTGCCTGGGCCCTTTAAGAGGACATCTGTGTTTCCCACTGCCTTCTGTCCCACACAGTTGGTCAGAATCCTCACTGTTTTTCACAGCCAGAAGTTGTGGGAGCTCCTCTTCCTGGCACCAATACTCTGAGCTGGAGATCCTGGTGCATGGGGCTGAGGTTTCTCGCTCCTTTGTGGGGAACCTCTGTGGCTGAGATACCTCTATTGATTTTCAACCACCACATGTCAGTGTGGGACCAGCCTGTTTTGCATTTATGCCCCTCCTACCACCCTCAAAATGCCTTCTTCTTTATATCCTTAGTTATAAAACTTCTGTTCAGCTAGACCTCTGATGGTTCTCCAGGTTGATTGTTCTATAATTTAGTTGTAATTTTGATGTGTTCACTGGATGAAGCAAGCACAGTGTTTACTCTACCATCTTGGATCTCCTCCTAAGTGGTGATAATTAACTAACACCAACCAAGGGCAGAAGATGGCATGGACTGATGTCAGGGATCAGGACCCATTCTAAGGTTATGAGATCCTTCTTGTGTCCCAGCCTAACACAGATTCCCTTTCTTTTTCCCTGAAGCTTCATGATTATTTTGCCAGTGCCTGGACAGGCTATCTATAACTTCATTGGTATAAGATCCAGATCTTTGCCTTTAGATGTGTGTGTGTGTGTGTGTGTGTGTGTGTGTGTGTGTGTG
>NW_017731471.1:1353042-1363554 GCF_001890085.2 Hipposideros armiger
AGAGAGAGAGAGAGAGAGAGAGAGAGAGAGAGAGAGATGATTAAATGGGTCAAGGCACCAGAGGAAAGTGCTTCTTTTCATTCTTAGTATAATGTGCTATATTTAATTCACTGGCCCTAACCACATGTGGCTATTTAAATTTAAATTAATGTTAAATAAAATATGAAATTACTCAGTCACACTAGTTACATTTCAAATTCTCAAGAGCCACATGTTGCTAGTGGCTACCATACTGGACAGTGTGGATATAGAACATCTTCATTACAGAAAGTTCTTTTGGTCAGTGTTGGATAGTAAAGAAGCAAAATGAAAAGAGGAAAAAACCCACTTTGACTTGTGACATTGATAATAACGGCAATCATTTAGATAATGGATTATGCTTTATGATTAATTAACATATACTATATACAAATTAATTTTTAATTAATTTAATTCACTCATTAATCAGAAAAATTTTATTGAGTGCCCATTAGGTGCCAGAGGTTTTGTATGGTATATGTTGCCCTTGAGAAGCCCCCAGTCTAGTGAGGAGACATAAATTCAAATAAGACAGAAAAGCAAGTGCTACAATTGCAGAATATTAAAAATATTCTGGGTATGTGGAGGAGGAAGAATCTATCTCTATCTGAGATGGGGGTGGGGGTTGGGGCTGACAGTTGAGTTGTATCTTGAAAGGCGTAAGAGTTTCATAGGTAAAGAAGTGGAAGGAAAGATATTCCCAGCTAAGGAAAACAAACAAACAAACAAACATGCATACATACACTGGAATGTTCTTTCAGAATCTAGTAAGGAGTTGTGGCTTGTGCAGAGGGTGCATGTCTGCAGCAGTGGGATATGTTGAAAAGTAAAACTGGAAAGGTTATGAAGGGCTTTTAATCTTGTCAGAAGTGATATTTGGCAAAAATCTGTATCAATCAGGGTTCAACCAGAGAAACATAACCAGTAGGGGTTATACATTAACAAAAATTTTTGCAAGGATTTGGCTTATATAACTGTAGGAGCTGGCTAGGCAAGTCCAAAATCTGTCAGGCAGGCTGTCAGGTTAGAACTCTGGGGAAAACATGAAGCTGCAGTCCACAGGTGAAATTTATTTTTTCTTTAAAATTTGGATGGATCTTGAGATCATTATACTAAGTGAAATAAGTCAGACATAAAAAGTAGAGAACCATTTGACTTCATTCATATGTGGGATATAAAACTGAAGGCAAAAAAGGCACAATACAAGCAAATAAAGAAACAAAAACTCATAGACACAGACAACAGTTTAGTGGTTACCAGAGGGGAAGGGGGAAGGGGGATGGTAGAAGAGGATAAAGAGGGTCAAATATATGGTGACGGAAGAAGAACTGACTCTGGGTGGTGAGCGCACAATGCAGTATATAGATGACGCATTATGAAATTATACACTTGAAACCTATGTATTTTTGTTGACTATTGTCACCCCAATAAATTGAAATAAAAACATTTTATTTATTTATTTATTTACTTATTAATTTTCAGGTGTACAAAGCAATGTAATAGTTAGACATTTAAACCCCTCATAAAGTGATATCCCACACCCCAAGCTACTACTGCTCTGACATTTTATGTAACTGTTACAATACCATTGACTATCTTCCCTATATTGTACTCCACATCCTGTGACTATATATACATATATATTTAGTTATGGTTGATATTCAGTATTATTCAGTTTCAGGTGTATAGTGCATTGAACAAACATCTACACAGTCTATGAAGTGATCCCCCTAATAAGTTCAGTTCCCATCTGGCACCTTACATGATCTTTACAACATTGTTGATTATATTCTCCATTCTGTATTAACTACCAATTTGTATTTTTTAATACCTTCCCCCTTTTCACCCTGCCCCCAACCCCATTCCCATCTATCACCCTGATAGATCTAGTACCTATCTGACATCATACCTAGTTATTACAATATTATTGACTATATTCCTTATGCTATACCCTACATTCCCATGACTACTGTGTAACAACCAATTTGTATTTCTTAATCCCTTCACCTTTCACTCATCCTTAATCTCCTTCCCATCTTAAAGAAGTCCCTCTAAGATTCCTTGTAATACTGGTTTGGTGGTGACGAACTGCTTCAGCTTTTTCTTGTCTGGGAAACTCCTTATCTGTCCTTCAATTCTAAATGACAGCCTTGCTGGGTAGAGCAATCTTGGTTGTATGTTGTTACTTTTTGTGACTTGGAATATTTCCTGCCACTCCCTTCTTGTCTGCAAAGTTTCTGTTGAGAAATCAGCTGCCAGTCTTATGGGGGCTCCCCTGTAGGTAACAAACTGCTTTTCTCTTGCTGCTTTTAAGATTCTCTCTTTGTCTTTAACCTTTGGCATTTTAATTATGATGTGTCTTGGTGTTGGCCTCTTTTGGTGTATCTTATTTGGGACTCTGTATTTCCTAGGCTGGTATATCTATTTCCTTCACCAGTTTAGGGAAGTTTTCTGTCATTATTTCTTTAAATAGGTTTTGAATTCCTTGCTGTCTCTCTTCTCCTCCTGGTACCCCTATAATGTGATTGTTGGTATGCTTGATATTGTCCTGGAGGCCCCTTAAACTCTCCTCAGTTTTTTTTAATCTTTTTTTTTTGCTGTTCAGGTTGTGTGTTTTCTGCTACCTTATCTTCTACATTACTGGTTGGATCCTCTACTTCATCTAATCTGTTGATTCCCTGTAATATATTTTTCATTTCCAGTATTGTATCCTTTATTTCTGACTGGTTCTTTTTCATGGTTTCCATCTCCAATTTTATGCTTCCTATCTCTCTGTTGAAGTTCTCCCTGAGATCACTGAGCATTCCTATAAGCACTGTTTGGAAATCTGCATCTGATAGATTGCTTACCTTCATTTCATTTAGTTCTTTTTCTGGAGCTTTGTTCTATTCTTTTATTTGGGACATTTTTCTTTGTCTCCACATTTTTTCTGCCTCCCTGTGTTTGTTTCTATGTATTAGGTAGGGCTGCTATCTCTTCTGGTCTTAGTAGAGTGACCTTATGTAGCAGGTATGCTGTGGGGTTCAGTGGCACAGTCTTTCTGGTCACCTGAGGCACACACTCCAGGTGTGTCCCTTGTATGGGTTGGGTGTGCCCTCTTCTTGTAGTTGAGCCTTGGTTGATAATTGCACATCAATGGGAAGAACTGACCCTTGGGCTCACAGGTTGTGAGGATTGGCCTTGACTTCAGTGGAAGAGTTTTTGTGCAGGGGCTGATCCTATAGAGCAGGATCTGCCTCAGCAGAACTCTGGGGCCTGCCCAATTTGCCCCTTGGGTGTGTCATACTTGGAGGCGGCTGGATAATGTTCCAGCTCATTTTGAAGCTGGCCACTGGGGTGCCAGCCCCAGTACCACCTTGGAGGGGATCCACTTTAGTCAAGTTCAGCCACAGTCTGTGCCCCATCCGTGGCTACTAGGCAGGAGCCACAAAGAAATCTGCAGATATCTACCACCTGTGCTGTGTTTGGAAGGGCCTTGAGAGGGAAAGCCGCAAATCAAAGCTGGCTGCTGCTAATACCATGCTTAGGGCTGCTCAGCCAGATGTACAGGACATGCTCAAGCTAGATGCTGCTTGTCTGGGATCTGTGAACCTTTGAGTGACCCTTGGAAAGTCTGAAGCTTGAGCCAAGGCAGGTGGTCTGCATGAAAAAGCCACTAGAAGTGGTCTGGGTGTGCCTGAATGTTGGGTGGGGCAGGGTCTTGAATTACCTGGGTGGGGTAAATGAACAGCAGAGACTCAGATATGGTGGCCACTTGCATTCACACGTGGGGAAGGGGAAGGGCTCAACAAAGAAACAAAGCCTCCACCAGCTCCTTCATCCAAGAGAAAGCTGCCCCTCCAGGCCAGACAACTCAGTTCCCCACCATATGTCCCTGCTGCCTCTCCAGTCGCTGCACCAGTGCTGGAGCTCATAGCAAGTGATTCTGTTGGTGGGTAAGTCTGTGCACAGTCCCTTTAAGAGGAGTGCCTGGGAGTGCAGCCATCCTCAGTCTCACTCAGTCACAATCTCCAGTGGTTTTCACAACCAGAAATTATGGGGAATTCTCTTCCCAATACTGGAACCCTGGGCTGAGGTGGGGCTGGGACCTCTCACACCTCTGGAGAATGGGTGGAACACCCACAGCTGAAATATCCCTCCTGAACTTTAATGGTCACACGCGGGTGTGGGACAAGTCCGTTCCAAGTCTCTGACCTTCCTACCAGTCTGCAGGTGATTTTTTCTGCACATCGTTAGTTGAAGGGCTTGAGTTCAGCTTGAGTTTAGGCGATTCTCAATAATGGTTGTTTTGTAGATTAGTTGTAATTTTGATGTAGTTGTGAGAGAATGTAAGCACAACATTTGCCTACTGTACCATCTTGGTTGTGTCAGCTTAATAGAAAAAAAAAATTTTTAAAGATTTTATTGAGGAATTTGGGGGAGGGGAACAGCGTTGGGGAACCAGGAAGGAGAACAGACAGGTAGACAAATTGTGTTTTTGTTCTTCAGTCTAGTTGTGGAGGACGTCGTTTCACTGGCCCATGTTGGTATGATCATTGCGCTCTTCCCAGGTGAGGCAATCAGTCGCTGGTCATTGGTCGGCTGCTCACCCCAGCTGCCGGCCGCACACACTGGCTGCCATGTAGCTAACGGCAGCCCACTGCAGCCCTGCTGTAGCCTACGCCATCGCCAGCGACTCATGGCAGCCCAGCTCCAGGTCGAGCTGTTGTTCCTCATCTTAGCTGTAGAGGGCGAGCGTCACTGGCCCTCAATGTGGGATCCGAACCACAGCCCTGCTGCTCAGAGCTGGCGCTCCCAAGCGAGCTCTTAACCAGCAGAGCCACTTGGCTGGCCCTAGAAAAAATTTTTAATAGTTTATTTTTAGAGCAGTTTTAGGTCCACAGAAAAATTAAGCAAAAAGTATAGAGGTCTCATATACCTCCTGCCCCTACACTCACAAGCTCCTTCACTGACAATATTCTGCATCAGAGTGGTACCTTTGTTGTAACTGAGGAATGTGCATTGACAAAACATTATCTCTCCATGTCCATAGTTTACATTAGAATTCATTCTTGGTGTTGTATATTCTATGGGGTTTGACAAATGTATAATGACGATTTCTCACCATTATAGTATCATACAGAACAGTTTCACTGTCCTAAAAACCCATGGTATTCGACCTACTTATCCCTCTTTCTTAATTGCTGGCAACCTCTGATCTTTTGTCTCCATAATTTTGCCTTTTCCAGATGTTATGTAGTTCAAATCATATAGTCTGTAGCCTTTTCAGATTGGCTTCTTTCAGTGAGTAATATGAATTTAAGTTTCCTCCATGTCTTTTCATGGCTTAATAACTCATTTGTTTTTAGCACTGAATAATATTTTATTGTCTGGATGTACTACAATTTTATTTCTCTATTCACCTACAGAAGGACATTTTTGTTGTTTCCAAGTTTGGGAAATTATTAATAAAGGTGCTAAAAACACTTATGTGCAAGTTTTTGTATGGACATAGTTTTCATCTTATTTGGGTAAATGCCAAGGAGCATGATTGCTGAATCATATGGTATAAGTATGTTTAGTTTTGTAGAAAACTGCCACTGTCTTTTGAAGTGGCTGTACAATTTTGCTTTCCCAACCAGCAATAAGTGAAAGTTTATACTGATCCATATCCTCGCCAGCATTTGATGTTGTTAGTGTTTTGGATTTGGGCCATTTTAATAGATATGTTGTGGTATTTCATTGTTTAAATTTACAATTCCTTAATGACATATGATGTTGAACACCTTTTCATATGGCTATTTTCCACATATATACATTTTTTTGGGTTTATTGAGGTGTAATTGAACACATTTAATATATACATCTTGATGAGTTTGCACATATGAATATGTCTGAGATACCATTACCACAACCAAAGTACTAAACATATCCATTAGTAGGTGAATTTTCTTGATATATGGAGTATTTTCATAGTTTATAGCTCTATTACTGGTCTTCTCATGTTTATAGGCTCACAACCAAAAACAAATATGGGAACATTGAGTATTAGTTATTTTTACCAGTGCATTCTCCTCACAAAATTCCTATAAGTAGGAACATGCTAATAGCATAGATAATATGCTTCACTGTGTCTCCATCCTTTTATGCAATTCATAAACTCTTAAATTCATCTATGCCCATCTTTCTTCATACCATCGAGACATTATTTCTAGTTCTAACTTCCACCAGTAGGATTCTCTTCTGGGCTTGTCTTCATAACTGCTTGAAAACATTTCATTTCACCAGGGAAGTAACCCAAAGCAGACCCCTGTGAGAACATCTACTACAAATATAATCATTTGGAGAAAAAAGAAGAAGCAGATTTCAAATACATTCACTTGCTCAATTGATATGCTATCACATTTCATTTAACCACCAGAATTTTAGTTGTGTGTGTTTTAACAGAGAGAATGCATTAACTTCTAAATCGATTCAAATGCAATATACAATGTTTGATGTCTTCTTGTAAAAAATTATTCAGGTAATTAAGAGGGGAGGCACTGAGAAATTTTGAGCCAGAGAATATCATGACCAGAGATGTTTTTAGCTACATTAATCTAACTGAAGCTCTCCTAACTCCAACCTCTTTGCGGAAGAAAGTTTTGTTAAGAGGAGTGATATAAAGCTCCACTACCTGACTTTTCACTCAGATTATTTTTAGCTCAGTGATTACTTGGAAGTCTAAAAGCTCCAGGGTAAGATTTTTTTACTATTTGCAGTGGTTTTGTATGGCAAAAAGGAGAGAGTTAATCCTTGTAGAGGTATATTTAGGCCCAAATTATCTAAATAATAACCTCTACTTCCCCATGTTACCCAAAGTATAAAGGCTTAACCAAGGATCATTTACTTATAAATTAAAATAAAGTAGCAGATAGAAGAGAACATTGCTTTGGGAAATGAGTTAGACGCTGACTACTTAAAATTGTGGTATGAGGATAAGCAATATCAGCATCAGTTGAATATTTATTAGAAATGCAAATTCTAAGGTTCTACCTTAGATCTACTAAATTAGAATTTGAATTTTAAAAAGTGCACCAGGTGATTCTTATGCATGTTAAACTTTGAGCAGCACTGGATTAAAAGACTTAAGTTTAAATCCTGATGCTGCTACTTAATAGCTGAGTGGCCTTAGATAAGTCACTTCACTTTTCTAGACATTAATTTCCACATGAATAATAAATACCTACTCTACCACCTCTCAAGATTATTGTGAAAGTGAAATGAGTTGATATATGTGAATGTTCTTTAAAAATGCTTAGAGTCTCTACAAATATTAGATATTATTGTTATTTTTACCTTGCAAATGAGAACGATGAGGCACTGCTCAAACTGGAAGCTGTGTAAGATTTGCCAAATTTAATAAATAAAATACAGAACACTTAGTTAAATTTGAATTTCAAATAAATAATATTGCATGGGGTATACTTATGCTAAAAATATTTACTGTTTATCTTAAATTCAAATTTAACTTGACATCCTGTTTTATCTAGCAACCCAAACTGGTGTTTCTTTCAATACATATTGTTTTGTAAAAGAACAAACCACTGTATGGCAGTTTGTACTTCTTAACTCCCCTCTCTTCATTTCCAGACTCAGCTGCTACTAAAGCCAATTATAAGAAGCTTCACTTGTAACATCCTCTGTATTTCTATACAGTAAAATAAAATTACCTAATTTATCCTTCACTGCCCATGAACAACACTTAACAAAAAAATGCTGAGGATCATCAAATTTCCTTCACATAATTTTTAGCCTGATATTAATTTCCCTTAAATCTGAGAGTTTTTTCACTTATGTTTGTTCCCTTGGGGGAACTTTAAACTTCTGAGATACCTACTCTTTCCTGGCAAGTAAGGCCAATTGAGCCATTAATAAAGATTTTATTTTTTTAATTAAAATTTATTGGGGTGACAATGGTTAGTAAAATTACATAGGTTTCAAGCATATAATTCTGTAATATATCATCTATGTATCATATTGTGTGTTCATCACCCAGAGTCTGTTCTCTTTAATCACCATATATTTGACCTCGTTTAGGTTCCGTGCCAAGACTAACTTCCTAAAATAAATTAAATAGTATGCAGGTCATTCAGAAGCTATTATATTTGTGATGTAACAGGAATGAAATGATCCATATTTGTTTTTAGCTTTTATAAAGTATCCGTGCCTAGCTTTGGAAGGTTCCAGAATAAACAGGCACCAGAAAGATGGAAAAACTCTATCTCTTAATTTACAATTTGTATTTTTTCTAAATTTTAAATTATTAAAAATTATTAAAGGTATGAGAAACCTTTGGGATGAGTTCCCTTCACTTTCTCTCTTTTAGCAATTTAGGGTCCTCAGACTTCATTCTGTTTTTTTCCTATTTAAAAACACTCTCAGAACATTAAAACATGAGTCATTCATTCTAAATGAGTGTAAGTCATAGTTCCCCAGAATGGGTGGGGTCTGCACTCTAAGCTTTAGGCTCAAAGTCTGTAGTCTCTATTAAAGCACATGCCATCAATGAGCATGCAGAAAGGAGATATTATTGGGGTGGCAATGGAGAGGGGCTTCCCTGAGCTTCTTAAATTATATGGGTTAGGTGCTACCTAAGCTACCAAAGTTACATGGGCCCTGGAACCACTCTTTTTTTTTCTTCCTCCCCATTTTTACCTTTTTTTATTATTCTTTCTTCTTTTCTTTCTCTTTCATTTCTTTGTTTCTTTTTCTTCTTTTCTTTCATCTGTTTTCTTTTTGTAGCTGTTTCTCAGGCTTGTTTATCTAGTTATTGCTTTGGTTACTGTTTTTCTGTCTTGTTCTCCTGTTTTTGTGTTTGTGCTTTTGTCTCTTATATAGTTTTGTTTCTCCTGTCTGATAATTGTTTATCATGTTTTTGTGGGGGTGTATTTGTTTTTTTGGTGTTGTTTGTTGTTGGGTTGCCTTGCTTTGTTTTTGTTTTATGAAGTGGATGTAAACCTAGCACTGGATCTGGAGCAGAGACTACATTGAATTTGTAGAAACCACTGACCACAGCCTTTACACACCTGTAACATCATTTTGCCCACCTACAGCTGCATTTCCAGTGGCAATTGGGGGCCAGGGTGACTGGCCCCACCCCCATAAACTGTGGAAAAGGTTTGCTACAACAGATGGCAGAGCCCTGGAGTCATATTCGTGGTGTTCAGTGACCACAAACCTTCACCACAGCCACTTGGGAGAAGCTTTCGTGAATTTGTGAGCATGAACTGGACGCTGGCTGTAGTGTCCTTGGGACGCTATACAAGGGGTCATCACAGGCCAGGTATTGGTATAAGACCTGAATCTGCATTAACATCTTAAAAACTACCAATCATGTCACATAACTCACTTGAAATCCATCCTGCCAAGCTAGTGCGACATCACAGAAGCACCCTCAACACTGAGTCAAATAACCAGACACATGCCCCTAAAGAGCTTCATTCAATAGGTGGGCCTTACCGGCATTTGACAGTTGGCAACAGGCCTAGGGAACCTGGGTCTTTTCCTAAACTGCCTCAGGACCAATATCGGTGGAAGTCAGCCTCAGTTCACACAGAGATCATCCCCACATGACCCCTGGTCCAGCACAGGCAGCAGCCAACTGCATACAGCCTACCAGTTAGCTATGTGCCAGTAATAGACAGGGCTGAAACAGCTCTGAGTGGGAGCCCCACCCAAGAGACACCAAACCAATGCAACCAGAAGCCAGTTTTAGACAAAAGTAGAGTACTACCTGGTTGAACATATGAATAGCACTCTCAAAGGAAATTTTCCACGGGACAAGAGCCCACAGTGGCAAAGCCTCCTCTGAGGAGGTCAACCTACACATATCATCTCACACTGTGAACAGAACTAATTCTCTCAGCTAATCAGTCAGAGGATCAATCCCACCCTCTGACAAGCCAAAAGCAATTAAAGAGAAACTTCAACAGCAACACCTCTGGAACACATGGGACAGGAGAATAAGGAGACTGTGCAATCCAAATATATAGGACACATACTACAAGACCACCCAGCAATGACAGAGACATAGGTGATCTACCTAATACATCGAAGTAATCACAGAGTGACAGCCAGAATGAAGAAACAAAGAAACATGTCTCAAATAAAAGATTAGTAGAAACCTCTAGAAATGGAAGTAAATGAAACAGAGGTATCCAACCTTTCAGAGACAGAGTGTAGAACACTGATGATAAGAGTGTTTAAGGAACTTAGTAAGGACATAAATAAGGATAGATAAATAATAAAAAAACAACCAATTAGAACTGAAGAATACAATAACTGAAATGAAGAAAGCACTCGAAGGAATCACCAGTAGATTAGATGAAGCAGAGGATTGGATCAGTGATTTAGAAGACAAAGTAGCAGAAATCACCCACTTGGAACAACAAAAAGAAAAAAGAATAAAAAACAATGAAAATAGTTTAAGAGACCTGTGGGACAACATCAAGCGCAACAACATTCACATCATAG
>NW_017731471.1:1363579-1365730 GCF_001890085.2 Hipposideros armiger
AAGAAGCAAGGGATCGAGAATGTATTTGAAGAAATAATGACTGAGAACTTCCCTACCCTGGTGAAGGAAATTGACATACAAGCCCAGGAAGTGCAGAGAGTTCCAAACAAGCTGAACCCAAACAGGTCCACACCAAGACACATCATAGTTAAAATGGCAAAAGTTAAAGACAAAGACAGAATCCTAAAAGCAGCAAGAGAAAGACAGCGGGTTACATACAAAGGAATTTGTATTAGAATAACAGCTGACTTTTCTACAGAAACTCTGCAGGTCAGAAGGGAGTGGCAGGAAATATTCAAAGTGATGAAAAACAAAGGCTTACAACCAAGATTGCTCTACCCAGCACGGCTATCACTTAAAATTGAAGGAGAGATAAAGACCTTCTTTGAATAGAATAAGCTAAAGGACCTCATTACCACCAAACCAGCATTGCAGGAAGTGTTAAAAGGGCTTTTTGTTTTTAAACAGAAGAAAGGGGAAAACAAACAAACAAACAAAAGAGGACCATAAATACAAATAGCAAAATGGCAATAAATATGTACCTATCAATAATCACTTTAAATGTGAATGAGCTAAATGCCTCAATCAAAAGACACAGAATGGCTGAGTAGATAAGAAAACAGGACCCATGCACATGCTATTTACAAAAGACTCATCTCAGATGAAAAGAAACACACAGACTGAAAGTAAAGGGGTGGAATAAGATATTTCATGCAAATGGTAATGAGAAGAAAGCTGGAGTAGCAATACTTATTTCAGACAAAATAGACTTTAAAATGAAGACTACAATAAAAGACAAAGAAAGGCATTACTAATAATGAAGAGATTTATTCAACAAAAGGACATAACCCTAGTAAATATCTATGCACCCAACATAGGTGCTCCTAAATATATAAAACAGTTTATGACTGACAGGAAGTTGGAGATCAAGAGTAGTACTATGGAAGTAGCAGACTTCAACACCCCGTTGAATGGGGTGGATACTCCAGATAGAAAATCAACATGGATACAGTGGCCGTAAATGACACTTTAGCCCAGTTGGATTTAATTGATATTTTTAGAGCATTTCACCCCAAAGCTACAGAATATACATTCTTCTCAAGTGCACATGGAACATTTTAAAAAATAGACCACATGTTAGGCGAAAAAACAAGTCTCAATAAATTTAAGGAGATTGAAATCATATCAAGTGTCTTCTCTGACCACAATGCTATGAAACTAGAAATCAATTATAAGAAGAAATCCGGAAAGCACACAAATACATGGAGGCTGAATAACATGTTACTAAATAGTGAGTGGGTCAAAAATGAGATCAAGGAAATAATCAAAAGATACCTTGAGGGCCGGCCGAGTGGCGTGTTGGTTAAGAGCTGGCTTGGGATGCCAGCTCCGAGGAGCAGGGCCCCGATTCTGATCCCACATGAGGGCCAGTGACGCTGCGCCCTCTATAGCTAAGATGGTGAACAACAGCTCAACCTGGAGCTGGGCTTCCGTGAGTCGCTGGCAACAGCGTAGGTTGCAGTGGGGCTGCAGTGGCCAGCCGTGAGCTACTGAGTTGCTGGCAGCCATTGTGAGTGGCCTACTGCTGGCATGAGCTGGCGTGAGCCACCGTGAGCATCCATTTAATGGCTGGTGAGTGACCACCTCAGCTGGGAAGAGTGCAATGATCACAATACCAACATGGGTCGGTGAAGCAACATCCTCCACAACTAGACTGAAGAACCAAAAGACAGCAACTTGTGTGTTCTCCTTCCCTAATTCCCCAACACGGTTCCCCACCCGCCAATTCCTCAATAAAATCTTCAAAAAAGAAAAAAAAGATACCTCAAGACAAATGAAAATCAAAACACAACTGCACACAATTTATGGGATGCAGCGAAAGAAGTCCTAAGAGAGAAATTCATAGCAATGCAGTCCTACATAAAGAAACAAGAAAAATCTCAAATCAATAGGCTATCTTTACACCTAAGGAAACTGGAAAAAGACCAGCAAATTAAGCCCAAAGGAAGTACAAAGAAGGAAATAATAAAGATCAGAGCAACTGATTTCTGAATGTTAATTTTGTATCCTGCTACCCTATTAAATTCACTTATGAGTTCTAACATGTTTTTGGTGGAGTCTTTGGGATTCTCTATATATAGTATCATGTCA
>NW_017731471.1:1366610-1400261 GCF_001890085.2 Hipposideros armiger
TGGTTTCACTGGTCTTTTGTATTGTTTTTGTGGTTTCTACTTCGTTTATTTCTGCTCTGGTCTTTATTATCTCCTTCCTTGTACTCCCTTTGGGCTTATTTTGCTGTTCTTTTTCCAGTTCCCTTAGGTGTAAGGATAACCTGTTGATTTGAGATTTTTCTTGCTTCTTTAGATAGGCCTGCACTGCTATGAACTTGCCCCTTAGGACTGCTTTCGCTGTATCCCAAAAATTTTGGGTCCTTGTGTTTTCATTTTCGTTTGTCTCGAGGTATCTTTTGATTTCTTCCTTGATCTCATTTTTGACCCACTCGTTATTTAGTAGCATGTTATTCAGACTCCATGTATTTCTGTATTTTCTGGGTTTCATCCTATAATTGATTTATAGTTCCACAGCACTGTGGTCAGAGAAGACGCTTGATATGATTTCAATCTTCTTAAATTTATTGAGATTTGTTTTGTGGCCTAACGTGTGGTCTATCCTGGAAAATGTTCCATTTATGCTTGAGAAGAATGTGTATTCTGTAGCTTTGGGGTGAAATGCTCTGAAAATATCAATAAAATCCAGCTGGTCAAATGTGTCATTGAAGGCCGCTGTTTTCACATTGATATTCTGTCTGGAGGATCTGTGCTTTGGTGACAACCAGGTGTTGAAGTCCCCTACTACCATAATGTTACTGTTGATCTCTGTCTTTATGTCTGTCAATATCTGTTTTATACATTTAGGAGCTCCTAAATTAGGTGCGTAGATGTTTACTAGGGTTATGTCCTCTTGTTGGATTGATCCCTTTATTATTATGTAGTGCCCTTCTTTGTCCTTTATAATATTCTTCAATTTAAAGTCTATTTTGTCTAATATAAGTATTGCTACTCCAGCTTTTTCCTCATTTCTATTTGCATGAAATATTTTACCCCATTCCTTTACTTTCAGCCTGTGTGTGTCTTTTGACCTGAGGTGGGTCTCTTGTATACAGCATATGCAAGGGTCTTGCTTTCTTATCTATTCAGCCACCCTATGTCTTTTGATTGGAACATTTAATCCATTTATATTTAACGTGATTATTGATAGGTGCATAGTTATTGCCACTTTGTTATTTGTGTTTCTGGTCTTCATTAGTTTTTTTTTTCTATTTCTTCTGCTTAAAGAAGCTCTTTTAACATTTCCTGCAATGCTGGCTTGGTGGTAATGAATTCCTTTAGCTTATTATTTTCTGGGAAGCTCTTTATCGCTCCTTCAATTTTAAATGATAGCCTTGTTGGATAGAGCAATCTAGATTGTAGACCTTTGTTTTTCATCAATTTGAAAACCTCCTGCCACTCCCTTCTGGCCTGCAGTGTTTCTGTAGAAAAGTCAGCTGATATTGTTATGGGGGTGCCCTTGTAAATAACTTGCTGCCTGTCCCTTGCTGCTTTTAGGTTTCTGTCTTTGTCTTTAACCCTTACATGGCCCTTGATTTTAACAATTTTTATTTGAGTAACTGAAATCTTTGTTGGAGCACGTGGTGGAATATATGGCTGGCTGCCCAGAGGTTGTGGAGGAGCGTGTATGGCACACATGCTTATAGGGACATTCCAGGTCTGGAGGCGTGCTTCAGCCTACCTTCTTCAGTCCCTTTGCTCCCTCCTCCCACCGTGACAGTGGGAGAAAGTGACGATGGCAGCGGAGTCTTCTTCATCAATTAGGAGGCAAAGAGCATCAGCTGACTGCACCCTGTCTCCGCTGAAGTCATGGTCACCAGGTACCACTGGCAGCAGAGCACAGATTTCCATACTGGCTGGGAAGAAGTATATACTTTTGAAGGTGCAAGATACTATAGAAACCATAATGAAATGAAAGTGATCTGTAAACATCCAGCCACAGGATAGCCATCACAGTACAATTGTATTTTTGTAGTGAATGAACAGACTATTCCAACTATTCCAACTATATCATCTGAAGAAAAGAAGGAATGTCTTATAAGTATGATAAATGTAGCTTCTAACTATAACATAACTTCAGATTATGCAGTGCATCCAATGACCCCTGTAGGCAGAACTTTTTTGGCTTTAAAAAAATGTTTGTAATTTTGGAAAGGGATCAAATTCAGTTAAAAGGAACCCTAATGCACCTGTGGTCAGGAAGGTTGGCTTTATAAACAGGACAGTATTGGCATGAAGCTATGGAAGAAATCCTGGTTCACACTTTCTGACCTTTGTCTCTTTTATTATAGAGATGACAAATAAGAGGGAGGCATACTATTTCCCAGTACGCTTACCTCTGAGGGTCACATTATTTGAAAATATGCTTTTAAGGCAGCTCATCCAAACATGTGGAGATATTATTCCTGTACTGATACAGGAAAGGAGATGGAGCTGTGAATGAAAGCCATTTTGGATGGTGTCCTGGTACAGATAGAACCTGTAAAAACAGTGGACAAGATTACATCTGAAAATGCACCAGCTAAAGAAATCAATAACTTTCCTAACTACAGAGTGCTAATTAAAGCAGGGGTCCAAAATAACCAGGAAAACAAGAAAATAAGCAAAAATGATGAAAAAAAAAGCATTTGAAACTGAAAATCATGGCTTGAAGAAGGATGGTCAAGATAGATCTTTAACAAAAATTACTGGTGTAAAGTTGAATTCTCCACCATCTGAATACGAGCGTGGGTCAACATGCTTGGCTCAGACTGTACATTATAGGCCAGTCAATGTGAATAGTTCAGAGAACAAAACAGTGAATGTTAGCCTGGCAGATCTTAGAGGTGGAAATCACCCAAATACAGAGCCGTTACATATAGAGTCTCATCAAGTCATACAGAGAAGCAATTCAATGCAACAGTTGGAACAGTGGATTAAAAAACAGAAGGAGAGGGATCATGAGAAAAAAACCAGTAGAGTAATTTCTTACTAAATATTTCCAGGAAATATGCCAAGCCACAAAGCCCAGATTATGGCCTGTTGTACAGAAGGTTACAGAACACTCCCAAGAAATAGCAAGGCCAGGCATGAAAGTATCTGCAGTGTAACTCTTTCCATTAATTACAAAACAGTAGGACCTGGATCAGAAGAGAAATGAAGATCAATGAGAGATGACACAATGTGGCAGCTCTATGAATGGCAACAGCATCAGTTTTATATTAAGCAGAGCACCCTCCCTCATCATGGTATATTTACCAGTCCTAAAATCATGGTTAATATTTCTTATTTTTTAAGATTTTTTATTGGGGAATTGGAGGGATGGGAAGAGTGCTGGGGAATTGGGGGAAGGGGAACAGAGAAGTTGCTGTCCTTTTGTTCTTCAGTCTAGTTGTGGCGGATGTTACTTCACTGGCCCAAGTTGACACCATAATTGCACTCTTCCCAGGCGAGGCAGATCAGTCACTGGCCTCTGGACCGCTGCTCACAGTGGCTGCTAGCAGCTCATGCTGGCTGCTGGCCACACACGGTAGCCCATGGCAACCCACTGCCACAGGGGCTGCAGCCTATGCCATCACTGGTGACTCAGAGCAGCCCAACTCCAGGTTGAGCTGTTGTTCAGCATCTTAGCTGTGGAGGGCAGTGTCACTGGCCCTCATATGTGGGATCCGAACCGGGGCCCTCTGGTGTCCCAAGCCAGTTCTCAACCATCACGCCACTCGGCCGGCCCCATGGTTAATATTTCTGACCAGACAATGTACTCTATCCCCCATCACCTTCCCATGGGTCAGTAGCTGCTTATCAGATACTCCTCTCAATGAACCTACAGATTAGAACTGTCTTTACCAATTCAGAGAGGAGATGTGACAATAGACCGCAGGCACAAGACCATCCATTAACCTAAGCATATCTATGTGCCTAACAGGAGGTCAGTGCGAGTTGGCGTAACTTTACAGTCTGTTAGTCCCCAGAGTCTCCACAGAAAATAGATCACAAGATGAATGCAGAGGCACATTGTAAAACTATACACCTGAAGAAGTAAACATTGATGCCAAATTAAGCCATCTATGTAAACAAGATAAAGTGGTACATGCTCTGGAAGAGAAACATTAGCAACTCCACAAAGAGAAATACAAGCTTGAGCAAGCTTTGCTGTCAGCCAGCCAAGAGGTAGAAATGAATGCAGATAACCCAGCAGCCTGTGGTGTTACAGAGGGATAACTTACAAAGTGAACTGCTTAGTACATGTTGAGAAGTCTTTTGAGCAACTGCTGAACTGAAATGAGCATGGAGGGAATATGATATGTTAGAATATGATGCAACTGTTAACAGGAACCAGATGGAAGAGAAGCTAAATTGCATTGGTGAAGTTGAGACTGAATCAGCAAGAATTCTGTGTGCATAGATTAAGAAAGAACTTTGGAGAATTCAATATGTCATGGAAGGACTGAGTAAGCATAAATGGCAAAGAGGCACTACAGAAATCGATATGGTAGTATCAAAGCCTTCCTCAACAGTTATGTATAAAAATGAGGAAGAGGAAGTAGCCTTCACCTTATCGTCCACTTCCTCATTCCCATGGCTTTACAGAGCAGTCTCCCATAAACCCCCCATCTGCCCAGTGATAGCAGCTTCTTTTTCTGTTATAGCAGTGGCCCAGTCCATCTGCATGAAGAAAAGAAGATTCAACAAGTTCAAGGATATACAAGAAATGGATCTCACTGTGATCCAGATTATAGACTCTACAAGAGTGAACCAGGGTTAACAACAGTGGCAGAAGTGTACGAATCTAATGCAGAAGAAAAACCAGAAGCTGTTTCAGAAGTGGAAACTTCAGTTAAAGGTTTCTATTTTCCTGTTGGAGTAGTCCCTCTGAAACTGAGGGTCCTTATGGCTTTGATTAAATTTAGCTTTAAATCCTAGTTTTACAAATCATATCCCTCTCTAAATATATATGCCCCTTAGCAACCTAGCTTTTCCCCTGATAAACTGCAACCCCCAAGGCAGCAGACAGTAGCTTGGACCTGACTAATGGTCACATGGTCTAGACCTCTGGTAGGCTAAAGATAACAAGGTGACCTAAGTTATGTTTCTGTTACTGAGCCCTAAGGTGGAAAAAACCCTGGCTACTTTCCCATGAGACTGGACAGAGAGATGCTGGAAAAAACCTTAAAACTGTCCTCAAGACCCAAAGAAATGATTCATTACCCTTACCTCACCTCCAACCAATCAGCTCCTGACAGAATTCTGAATCCCCTAACCCATGGTATATTGTGATTTTGACCTATATAATCTGTAACCTACATGCCACCGAGGAGCCAAGTCTTTGAGTACTGGCTCACCTGTGTTTTGGGGTTGCCATTTACTTGAATAAACCTCAACTTTCTTAGTTGCAAACTCCTGTTCATGTCTCTACTGGCTTTCATGCGTGCAGGCAAAATGAAACTCTTCAGTTTGGTAACAGTTTTTGGTGATTATGAAGGGAATATTTTGCCTGTGGATTTGATAACATATGGCCTGAGGCTTGCCGCCAGGTCCCTGCCAAGCAGCTGTCTAGACCTCTTTGTCTTGGAGGTGGAGGTGTGACTGGGTGCTTACTGGCCTATAGAACTTTTGTTTTATAGCATAAGAAACAAGGAATTGAAAAGGTCTGGATCTGTAATATTTTTTTCTTTTTTTAGGGCCTTTTTCATGGTAATTCATCAAATATTTATTTTTAAAAGATTTTTTTTTTAATTGGGGAATTGGGGGAAGGGAACAGAGAAGTTGCTGTCCTTTTGTTCTTCAGTCTAGTTGTGAAGGACATCACTTCACTGGCCCATGTTGGTATTATCATTGCACTCTTCCTGGGTGAGGCAGATCGGTTGCGCCGGTCACTGGACAGCAGCTCACTGAGGCTCTTGGCAGCTCACACCAGCTGCCAGCTGCTCATGCTGGCTGCCAGCCATTTACTCGTGACTCATGGAAGGCCAGCTCTGGGTTGAGCTGTTGTTCACCATCTTAGCTGTAGGGGGCCCAGCATCACTGGCCCTAATGTGGGCCAAGCCAACTCTTAACCAACGTGCTACTTGGCCGGCCCTCAAATATTTTTATATACAATTTGGTTAAAAAACAAAAATTTAATTGGTAGATAAAGGATAGTTTATTTTCCTTTCCCTATCAGCTGAGATAGTCAAGAAGATATATAATTTTTTCCCCTAAATTTATTGAGATGACATCGGTTAGTAAAATTATATGGGATTTTCAAGTGTGCATTTTGATAACACTTCATCTATATATTGCATGTGTTCACGGCCCAGAGTCAGTTCTCCTTCTATCACCATATATTTGGCCCCCTTTACCCTCTTCTACTACCCATCTCCCTGTATCGATAATTAATCTATATCGATAGCTGTGCACAGACTGAGTTCTATTTTGGGGTTCGATATGCAAGACATACCACCACAATCAGCTTGAGAGTAGATAAGAGGTTTATTGTTAACAGGGAAAGAACTACGGGAAATAGAAAGTAAATAGTCACAAGGGAAATAGAAAAATAGTTACATCATACCACCAGTGCCCCTTTATCCAATTCAACACCGGAATCAAAGCATCACGGGCAGTTCAGCACTGGAATCAGAGCATCACAGGCATTGCTCAGAGTAATGACACAGCAGAATCTATTGAGGAAGAGCTGCTGCTCATCCCTGCCTCCTGGGGCTTCTGAAGGGTTTTCTAACAAAGGTGGCTTAGAGCCAAATGGCATATGCGTAAGCAACACACGGGACCAGTCCTGGATCTGGCCAGGAGCTGGGGCTAGCCCGTGGCACTGATTAGAACTAGCCCTTGGAGCTCAGCCCAGTCTTGAAGACCTTGGGCAAGCTCCACATCTCGTTCCTTACATCCCTGGAGGGTAGCTAATCCTCCAGAGAGTAAGTGCATACTTAAGCCATGATTCCAATCATATGACCCCAGGCAGGCCTTTTTCTTTCTAAATTCTCATACAATTTGGCCCTACAGCTGCTTGGGGAAATAGGCATAGTTAGATTGTACATGATGCAGCATGAAGGTAGTATGTATAGTTTGCATACGGTGATACATCCAACAGTTATATACGCATAAGAAGATTAATACTACAATGATTATTATTACAGGAGTAAATATAGCAGTGAAATACTTATGAGCCTTAGTGCTTCCATATAAGAAATCATACCAATTATGATTTGAATCTTGTGCTATAACATGGAAAAGTCCTTGTAGTTGGTTGGCCACAATTGTGGTAGCCAATCTATGTTCAGCAAGGGTTCCTGCATTGTTTAGTAAATGTTGAGCCAATAGTTGAGAGTTCTGTAGGACTTGAGCCAATGCAAGATGCAAATAAGTGGTTGGAGGGCGTAAGCTGCGAGGGATCCAAATAAGAGTTTCATCATCCTCTGGATCAGGAACCAAGTAGAAAACATCACCGTTCCAGTGGAGCACTTCAAGATGCTGCAGACATCCTGAATATGGAGAAGATAGTCCCATAGCAAGTAGCTCATCAGTTTTTGAACTAGCAAAGCAAACATGTTAAGGCTTAACTTCATACAGAACAGAAAAGTTAACCAAGGTATATACAGTAAGAATACATAGGTTAATAGAATGAATTAACAAACAAGGCTCCATTATTCGGAGTAAGCCATTATAAGTTGGCCCTATATCTGTAGGTATACAATCAGTAAGCTTATAAGTAACATTACTAGAATCTATAAATGTACCCGCTATTTGGGGTTGCAGGAAATAGTGTCCTTTAATAATGGGTAAGGTGTGGAAGGAGCATAACATCTTGGTCGTCTTGGGGAGATAACATGTTATGGTGCCAATGCACCACAAGGGAGTACAAGTTACACTGGGTTTATTAGTAGCTATTCTAGAACTATGGGGTATAGGAAACACTGACCTCCAGGTGCTAATATTCCCCTGTGTCAATGTACGTTGTGCATTTTCTTTTTGAATTAAAACATATAACAGTTGCAGCAAACATTTTGTCCAATCGAAGAGGAAACTAATATTAGTATCAAGCTTGAATTGATTAATATTTGAGGCATTAAAAAGTTGTAACATTTCTCATTAACATTGCAGGGTCTAAACATGAGGAGTGATAGTTGTGGGTAGCCATTGAGCATTCAGGGTCACCACTTGGGACACATCTGATCCAGTATTTCGCAGGCGATAGGCTAATGCTTCTAAATCTATTGAATTAGCTATATCAAATCCAGAACCAAGACCACCCAACAAAGTATCGTACCAAGCACGGCGTCTTCGATTACATTTAGGTAAAGAGGGAAAGGATATGTTAAAATGAATCAATTTCTGGGGTGCTGCAATAGAAACATTAGTGCAAGTGCGTGGTATACGCACTATTTGGGGAGTAGCATTGTGAGGGGGCTTCTACACAGAAATCCATAAATAGTCACTCCAAATGGTGCAATTCTTAATTTCAGTTGTATTACTACAAATAATAAAGTGAGAGGCTTCTACAGTAAAGTTCATGGTGGCTAAATTGGAGGCAATACACTTATTAACTGCTTCACACAGGTGGCGATATAGATTATGCCAAAGGGTGAGATTAGCAGTACAGCAGGAAATATTCACTGCAGAAGAAAAATTAATAAATATAGGTGAAGAACCGGTGAAGGCCATTTGATATGGGTTTCTGCGACCACCCGTCCATGCAGTAAGGTTGTTGCCTGTAACTGTACCATTGACAATGACACACCGTTGATTCACGGGACAATTGAAGCTGTCTTGTGAAAGAGGTTTGGTATCATTTAGCCAACTCCAATGGAGAATTATGGGGCTGATGTCATTGTGTGGATGCAGCTGGGTCCCAGGGGTCCATGTCTCTGCCAGCGGAGGTGTCCATATCAGCAGAGTCCAGCAGAAAATTATCTAATTGCCTAAAAACAACTGATTAGTAGGGTACATTTCGGGTTCTTCTTGTCCGGAGAACATGATAACAACTACATTGTTGCCTCCTTGTGCTATTACTTCTCCGGCCCTGGGAGGATCCGTGGAATGTCTCCTGGCCCATATGTTGGTGCCAGCCACGTAATCAGTTGAGCCGAAGCCACTGTATCGAGTGGTGGCGTTGGGGTGCGTATCTAATTTTTCCCAGTAATCAGTAGAAGCATGGGGAACAATGAATATTTGTGCAATCCGAGTACCAGGCAGGAAATGTAAAGTTTCCTTAGAAACATTATGCAGTAGAACTTTAATTTTACCCACATAATCTGAGTCAATGATGCCTGCCATTATTTGAACTCCCTTTTGGGCTAGGCTGGATCACGGGGCTATTCGCCCATAATATCCCTTAGGAATCTGAACACCTAGTCCTGTTGAAGCAATCTTAGTTGTATTGGGATCCAGCCATAATTCCTCTACATTATGAAGGTCATGTCCAGCAGAAGCTGTTGTACCTGTATAGGGAGCTTGAGCATCGGGGTGCATTGCCCACCATTTCAAGGTTTGGAATATATTAGTTTTCCTAATCTGTAAATTTGGAGTCATTATTCGAGAGAGAGGAGTTCCTCCTTCTCCAAGTACATGATTATTCAATTGCTGCAAGGCCTCAAAGATTATCTTTCCAATGATAATATGAATTAGATCCTGCAGAGGATCCCATTTTCCGTAATTTCTCCTTGAGGAGGCCATTCATTCACTCTATTAATCCAGCTGCCTGTGGATAATATGGAATATGCTATATCCATTCTATATTATACTTTTCACAATATTCAGTAATTGCCTTACCTTTAAAATGAGACCCATTATCACTTTGAATCTGTAAGGGTATCCTATAATATAGAGCGATAATATCAAGACTTCTAATGGTATTATTTCGGGTGGCTCGCTTGTATGGACAGGCAATTAGGACCCCCAAATAGGTATCAACACAGGTACAGATGTATCTACATCCTTTGGAAAGGGGAAGAGGTCCAATATAGTCAATTTGCCAAATTTAGGCTGGAGCCCTGCCTCATAATAATTCTCCAGTTACAATTTTAGGCCAAGACCTTTGTTCATCCAATTGACATGTGGTACATTGTTCTTTAGTAGTTTTAAAATAAGACATTGGTATACTTATTCCCCGGTCCTGTGCCCACCTGTGCATAGCAGTGGGGGCAGCATGTCCTGTTTTTTTGGTGAATCCATCGTGCGAGAGCTAAGGTCTTGTCACTGATGGGAGTAGAACGTTCCAATTCAGCTATGGCTGCCAAACGATCCACATCAGCGTTATACTCACATTCCACAGAAGTCTTCATTGCATGAGCATCTACATGAAATACAGATAGGTTAGTGGTCTTTGCAATTTCCCATATATCTTTCCAAATATTGGCCCCCCATAATTCTTTATCATAAATTTTCCATTGGTCCTTTTCCCATTTAGACATCCATATTCCTAGGCCTTCTGCCATGGCCCATGAATCAGTGAAGATATGACATTGATCATCTCTCTCAAAATTCATAGCCTGATAGGCTGCTTTTAATTCAGCAAACTGACTACTCTTCCCCTCACCACTGGTTTCAAGCACCATCTTTGTAACTGGATTATAAGCAACAGCTTTCCAGTACCAAGTATTGCAATATATAGTACAGACCCATCGGTGAACCTTGCATGTCTCTTCTGTTCAGCTGAGAGAGAGAGTTATAACCATGATTATATACCACAGGAGAGTTGGTCCTCTTGATTGCGATAGGTTGAAAATCATCATCTTTTAGTGGAGCTTTGCTCATGTAAAGACAGTACTCCAGAGGGGTCTGTTTTAGCTCTATTTTGAATATACCATTTCCATTTAATTATGCTAGCTTCTTGGGCATGCCCAATCTTATGAGAAACAGGGTCACTCATGATCCATTGCATGATAGAGATTCTTGGCCTCAAAGCCACTTCATGGTTGATAGTTAATTGTTCTGTCTCGGTTAATGCCCAATATGCTGCAAGCAGTTGCTGTTCCAATGGAGTATAGTTCTTCCCAGCTTCGGGTAATTTACATGCCCCAAAACTGAGGGGGACCCGTTTCGAGTCTTGCTTTTGACATAGACTACAATTAGCATATCCTGAATCCATGGTAACCATAAGTTCTAATGGTCCCTCTTGTATGGGTCAAAGGTCCAGGGCTGCTTGGATTGCAGCCTTTGCTGCTTCAAAGGCCTGGGCTTGTTCAGACCCCCAATCAAATTCATATTTTTTTCCTAGTAACTTTGTACAGGGGATGCAAGATTTGTCCCAAATGAGGAATATGATTCCTCCAATATTCAAAAAGGCCAATAAATTTCTAAGCTTCTTTCTTATTTTGTGGATCAGCAAAATCCAAAATTTTCTGTTGGGCCTTCAGTAGAATGGCCCAGTGCCCAAAATTCCAATGTATCCCTAAAACTTTTACTTCTTGATCCGGTCCCTGAATTTTAACGGGATTTATCTCCCAACATTTTTGTTTCAAATGAGTAACAATCTGTTCCAAATAATACCTTACGGAGTCCTCTGTGGGACTCTGTATCAGGATATCATCTATATAATGAGTAATAAGGAGACTTGGGTGAATCTCACATTCATCTAAATGTTCTACAATCAACAGATGACAAGTTGTAGGGCTGTGTTTGTAGCCTTGGGGCAGCCTAGTAAAGGTATATTGTCGCCCTTTCCAGGTGAAGGCAAAATGCTCCCATTGCTTAGGATCAATGGGTATGGTAAAGAGAGCATTACCAATATCTATAACAGTATACCGCGTACCATGGTGAGATTGGATACGTTCAATTAGAGTAATTGTATCTGGTACAGCAGCAGTAAGAGGGGGAGTTACTTTGTTTAGTTTCTGATAATCTACAGTCATTCTCCAAGAGCCATCAGTTTTCTTTACTGGCCAAATAGGATTATTCTGTGCAGACGTAGTGGGGATCATAACTCCAGCATTGACATAATCTTTGATGGTCTGAGTAATCTCCATATGTCCCCCAGGGATACGATACTGTTTGCAGGTAACTTTAGTCGGCTCAAGCAGGTGAACAGGATCAATTAATAGTTTACCTACTATTACAGAACCAATTTTCAGAGTTTGAATTGCAAAGTGATAAGTACCATCATCTAACTTGAGGGACATTCCCCTCAAAATGTCAATGCCAATTATAAATTCAGGGATGGGAACAACTACCACCGAGTATTCTCGACGGGGTAGGTTCCCTATACTCATTATTACTTTAATTTTTTAGCAGGTATTTCATGGCCACCAAGGCCAGAAATAGTCATTGGAATTCCTTTAAATTTAGTTGGGGTCCCATAAATTAAAGAGGCCTCCACTCCAGTATCCACTAAAGCACTCGCTACCACAGTAGATCCATTCTTCCAATATAAAGTAATTGGTACATGAGGGTGATAGACTCGCTTATACACTTCTCTAACCTGTGGGATATCCGAAGCTTGGCCCTCATCCTATTCAAATTTATCTAGGTCCTCAAATGGATATAGTCCAGCCGAGGGCGCAGGTGGGAGATTCAAGCTGAAGGGATTTGTATCATTATGCCCCTCCTTAACCTCAATTTTGTTGGCCTGTTTCACCTTACTCTTGTAAAGCTGCCACATATCGTTAGTGGGAATGCCATCCAAATTTTCTAGGTTCACTCCTGCCTTTAATAAGGCCTGAAACATTTCCCTTCGTGAGATTTGATTCAGATTGAACCCCTTAATGTTACTACTAGAATATTTGTCATTATTATAATTGGAGTTGTTTCTTTCAGTATCATTCCAATCTCCCATATCTCCAACTTCTGACATTTTTTCCAACACCTGTTCTATGGGCTCCCCAGTCTCTGCCAACAGCAGAATCATTATGAGATACTTATAAGCAGGCGGAGCAATGTGGACAATCAAATTGTGATGGGTGGCAGTCATTGGGCCTAACAGATATTGATCTGCCGTCTCCGTCATTATAGCCATTTTCATTGCCTCTCCCATTAGCCGATGCATGCCATCCTTCAAAACGTACCATGGACAGGTTTCAACCGGCCAGGACGCGTCAGTAGGAAATTGCACAGTACAGCCACGAGCAGCCAGGGTTAAAAAGGTAGCCATGGCTCAGCCTGCATGTTGATGATCACGAATGGGTGTCTGAACAAAATGATCTGTGGAAACAGTAACGAAGCAGAGAGCGTCCACATTATCTATGTTAATGCCTCCAGCTCCGGTGTCCGTAATTCTAGTTATCCAATCCAGTAATTTTTCACCTTGGTTTTTGGCAAATTTAGATAAAATATCATTGATTTCTTGTTGGGAAAAGTCCTCATTAATAATCAGAAAATCTCTTTGCCCTCCATTAGCAATCTGCCCCTGCCATCACTGTAGAGGTTTAGCTTGTAAAGCAGGAGGATGCTTCTCCTCATCATACTTTCTTGCCTCTTGTTCTAGCTCACCCCAATCTACATCATCATAAGTATCATCCCATATATCACCATCCCATTTATCAGGGTCCCAATCAGCCTTTGCAGTAGCAATAACGGCATGCACGTTTTTTTAATTATTATTTTTTATTGTGAAATACACATTTTTTAGAATTAATTTCAGCTATACAACACAGTGCAATAGCTATACTTTTTACCCCTCGAAGTGATAACCCCCTCCCCCAATCCGCCGCCCCACTTCCCCCAATATCATACATATCTATTACAATTCCCTTGACTATATATATATATATATATATATTCACTTACAGTTGACATACACTATTACACAACATCAGCTTCAGGTGTACAGTGCAGTGATCAGTGATCAAGCCTCTATCCCATCCATGATGCGGTCTCCCTAGCAAGACATGTGACCACCTGACACCCTACAAAATATTTACAACATTATTAATTATATTCCTCGAACAGTCTTTCATGTCCCTGTGGCAATGCTGTAGTTACATATTTATGCTGTCTAATCCCTTCCCCTTCTCCCTCATCCCCACCCCCTCCCAACTAGGAGCCATCAGTTTTTCCTCTATAACTCTGAGACCACTTCTGTTTACTTTGCTCATTCATTCAGTTTTTTAGATTCCACATATAAGTGAAATCATACGGTATTTGTCTTTCTCCAACTGACTTATTTCACTTAACATAATAGTCTCTAGGCCATCCATATCATCCCAAATGGTACGATTTCATTCTTCTTTATAGCAGAGTAATACTCCATTGTATAAATGTACCACAGTTTCTTAATCCAGTCATCTACCAATGGGCATTTTGGTTGTTTCCAAGTCTTGGCTATTGTGAATAGCGCTGCAATAAACATAGGGGTACATATATTTTTTCGAATTAGCGTCTTGGGTTTCTCTGGATAGATACCCAAGGGTGGAATTGCTAGGTCATACGGTAGTTCCATTTCCAGTTTTTTGAGATATCTCCATACTGATTTCCATAATGGCTGCACCAATCTGCAGTCCCACCAACAGTGCAGCAGGGTTCCCTTTTCTCCACAACTTCACCAGCACTTGTTGTCTGTTGATTTATTGATGATGGCCATTCTGACCGGAGTGAAGTGGTATCTCATTGTGGTTTTTATTTGCATTTCCCTAATGACTAGTGAGGTTGAACATTTTTCATATGCCTGTTGGCCATCTGTATGTCCTCTTTAGAGAAATGCCTCTTCATATCCTCTGCCCATTTTTTAATTGGGTTGTTTGTTTTTTTGGTGTTGAGTTGAATGAGTGTTTTATAAATTGCGGATATTAACCCGTTATCAGATATATCATTGGCAAATATCTTCTCCCATTCAGTAGGCTGCCTTTTTGTTTTATTGATGATTTCCTTTGCTGTGAAAAAACTTTTAAGTTTGATGTAATCCCATGTGTTAATTTGTTCTTTTATTTCCCTTGCCCGAGGGGATATCTCAGTAAAAATATTACTGAGGGTAATGTCTGCAAATTTACTCCTTATGTTTTCTTCTAGGAGTTTTATGGTTTCAGGTCTTACATGTAAGTCTTTAATCCATTTTGAATTTCTTCTTCTATATGGTGTAAGTAGGTGGTCCATTTTCATGTTTTTGCACGTGTCAGTCCAATTTTCCCAGCAACATTTATTAAATGGACTGTCTTTACTGCAATGTAATTTCTTGCTTCCAATGTCATAGATTAAATGACCATATATGGATGGGTTTATTTCTGGGCTCTCTATTCTGTTCCATTGATCGATGTGTCTGTTTTTATGCCAGTGCCATACTGTTTTGATTACTGTAGACTTGTAGTATGATTTGATGCCGGGTAGCATGATACCTCCCACTTTTTTCTTATTTTTCAAGATTGCTGTGGCTATTCGGTAATTCTATTCTTAAAATTTTGAGGAAGCTCCATAGTGGCTGTTACAGTTTACATTCCCACCAAGAGTGTATGAGTGTTCTTTTTCCTCCACAGTCTCTACAATATTTTTTATTACTTGTCACTCTGTAGTACAATTTGAAGTCAGGGAGTAGGATTCCTCCAGCAGTGTTCTTTTTACTTAAGATTTTTCTGGCTATTTGTGGACTTTTGTGATTCCACACAAATCCAATGACTTTTTTCTTCTATTTGTTGAAAAAATGCCATTGGGATTTTGATGGGGATTGCATTAAATCTGTATATTGCTTTAGGGAATATGGCCATTTTAACTATGCTGATTCTTCAAACCCATGAACATGGGATATCTTTCCATTTCTGTGTGTCTTCTTCAATTTTTTTAATGTTTTATGGTGTTCAGTGTATAGGTCCTTCACATCCTTTGTTAAGTTTATTCTTAGGTAGTTTATTCTTTTAGTTGCAATTGCAAAGGGAATTTCTTTTTCTTTTTTTTTCTGAAATTTCATTGTTAGTATATAAGAATGTAATGGATCTTTTTTATTAAATTATTTTTTATTATGAAATACACATTTTTTAGAATTAGTTTCAGCTGTACAACACAGTGCAATAGTTATACTTTTTACCCCTTGAAGTGACAACCACCTCCCCAATCTGCTGCCCCATTTGCTCCCAATATCATACATATCTATTACAAATCCCTTGACTCCACTCCCACACTATACTCCCCGTCCCATGACTATATGTATATACACACATATTCAATTATAGTTGACATACAATATTATACAACATCAGCTTCAGGTGTACAGTGCAGTGATCAAGCCTCTTCCCCATTCATGATGCAAGACATGTGACCACCTGACACCCTACAAAATATTCACAACATTATCAATTACGTTCCTCAAACTGTCCCCCATGTCCCCATGGCAACACTGCAGCTGCGTATTTATGCTGTACAGCCCTCTCCCTCTCTCCCTCATCCCCACCCCCCCCAACCAACAGCCATCAGCTGCACCCCCACATCTCTGAGACCACCTCTTTTCACTTTCCTCGCCCATTCAGTTTTTTAGAGCCCACATATAAGTGAAATCATATGGTATTTGTCTTTCTCCAACTGACTTATGTAATGGATCTTTTTATCTTGCATCTTTACTGTATTTGTTTTTTGTTTCTAATAGGTTGTTGGTGGAGTATTTAGGGTTTTCTATATAAAGAATCATGTCATCTGCAAAAAGTGACAGTTGAACTTCTTCATTCCCAATTTGGATGCTTTTTATTTTTTTCTCTTGTCTTGTTGCCCTGGCTAAGACCTCCAATTCTATGTTGAATAATGGTGATGATGGGGGCTTCTCATCTTGTTCATGATCTTAGAGGGTAAGCTTTCAGTTTTTAATCATTAAAGAAGTCTTCTGATAATGTTTCACAGGTGATGACTCCAGGAAAACAACCCACTCCTGGGCCTGGAGAAACCTGCAGGAACAAAAGATGGAGACAATTCCTGAGAAATCTTAATGCGCATGTTTTTCTGATCTCAAAAGAAGGAGACACTTTTGTGCTTGATTTGCTAGTTTGTTTAAAAACTATATTCGCTATTCATGAGTCTGTGTCTTATCTTGCAGGAAGGACAGGAGGCCAATTCTCACCACAACTCAGCAGACCTTGAAGGAGTGGGCAGTGGAAGCTTGACCCAGCCTAACTCAAGGTACCTTTTTGCATTATCTCAACAGTACTGAGCGGACCTCACATTCGTCCCCTTTGAGGGGATAATACTCAGGGTCCAAGGCATATTGGGAAGTCTAGGCCACCCAACTCCTCTTGTTGTCTTGTCTGTTGTGTTTATCTTGTCACGGGCCAAACTTAGAAGGATACAGGATTTACCAAATTGCTAGATCTTGTAACTGTTTTTTCTCTTTGTAGAAACTATCTAATCCTAGAACTTACTTAACATCACTTGAGGTAAAAGTGAATAATTACTTTAATTTGGTATAGGACTTAATAATATGGGTAATTCTACTTCTACACCCCAATGTAGCTCTCTGGGCTGTATCTTACAGAACTGAAGATTCAGGGAAACACTGGCCAGAGGATGGATCTCTAAATTACACTGCCATCTTATAGCTAGAACTATCTTGTAAAAGAGAAGAAAAATGAGATGAGATCCCGATCCCCTCTGTCCAGTTGTTCATGTTACTGTATCAGCATAAACCTCTTCAGAGGAATGTACGAATGTGAGTGAGTGAGATATATTGTTTGTCGATATTATTAGTTTTAAAGCATGCAAAGTTTCGGTCTTCTGAGCAAAATCTTAAATTATTCCATCTGAAAGAAACAATTTGGATCCAGTTTTTTTTTCCTCTGGGTTTTGCATTGTATCTGGGACACAAAAGCTAGCATATTAAAATGAAAGCTATGAGATCTCTGCTTATGTTTACCTCGTATGTTTATGTATGTATGTTCTAAATATAGCATATTTCTACTGCTGAATGGTTTTGTTAATTTGTAATATTAAATTGGCTTAAACAAGTGCTTATATGAAATTGTAAAAATTATAGCAGACTAATCCAAATACTTTACAGAATCATATGATCTGGGAAAATATTTGTTTTTAAAGCTGGTTCTGAGTTAGGTTTGGTTAAATATGCATATCTTTAGAATAATCAGTATTAAATAATACTTTTATTCTTCCTTGGTTTATTAGTCAGATAAGTTTGTGTATCTCTGTTGCAAAACTTGTCAGCAAGAAAAATAACTTAATATGGTTAAATTTTCATAAGTAATCTAACCTTAATTGTTAGAAGAAAGCAAATCAAATAAATGTAAATGAGATAAAAGAGAGTAAGGAGGGAGAGGTAGTAGAGGAGGTAAAAGGGTGTCAAATATATAGTGATAGAAGGAGAAAAAAGTTTCTATTAGGTTAACTCTTTAGCAATAATTATGTTGTATGGGTACTTAAATGGCTTTCTAAATCTTTTTGGTAACTTGAATTTTACTAAGTTAAATTTCAGAATAAAAATTATTGAATAGATATTTCCAAATAACATGAAATACTGAAACATTAATTGCTAAATAAGTCTGAGTTTACCTACTTTTGATCTCTCATTAAAGAGAAACTAGAAAATAAAATTTAGATCTGGTAAAGAAAACGTTTTGTGCTTTGCCAATAAAAGAACATATGAGGTCTGACAATTAAGTTCATGAACACATCCTAGAAAAAGTGCTGCATACCTCATATCGTATCATAGTGCTGAGTATCACTATGGTCGCCTTCGAAGTACTCCCCTTGGGAAGCTATGCACTGACGCCAGTGCCTAGTCTATCCTTCAAATCAATTTTGGAACTCTTTTTCTGGAATGACCATCAGAGCTGTTGTCATATTACCCTTGATGTCCTGTATGTCATCAAAATGTCTTCCTTTCAGTATTTCCTTTACCTTTGGGTAAAGAAAGAACTCATTAGAGGCCAGATCAGGTGAGTAGGGAGGGTGTTCCAGTACAGTTATTTGTTTACTGGCTAAAAACTCTCTTACAGACAGTGCCGTGTGAGCTAGTGCATTGTTGTGATGCAAGAGCCATGAATTGTTGGAAAAAAGTTCAGGTCATTTTCATCTACTTTTTTGATGCAGCCTTTTCAGCACTTCCAAATAGTGAAGTTGGTTAACTGTTTGTCCAGTTGATACAAATTCATAATGAATAATTTCTCTGATATCAAAAAAGTTTAGTAACATCGTTTTGCCTCTTGATTTGGACTGATGTAACTTTTTTGGTCATGGAGAATTGGCTGACTTCCATTGTGCACTTTGACACTTTGTTTCAGGGTCATATTGGTGACCCATGTTTCATCACATGTCCCAAAACATCATCTTGCTTCTCCAAAAGATTTTGGCAAACTTTGACTCTCCTATGCTTTTGTTGATTGGTGAGCTCCTTCAGGCCCATTTTTGCACACACCTTTCTCATGACAAGATTTTCAGTTAAGGTTTTCTTGTTTCTCTGTCAATGTTTACTTGGTCTGCTATGCTTCTCACAGTCAGCCAATGATCCTGATGCAAAATTTGATGAATTTTTGCAATGTTCTCATCAGTTCTATTCATTATTGCCCACCCTGACCTCTGTTCATCAGTGACACATTCTCTCCCCTCAGAAAAATGTTTAATCATTTGTACACTGCCATTTTTTCCATGGCATTATCCCCATATACTTGGACTAACATGTCCCTGATTTCACTTCCACCCTTGCCAAGTTTAACAAGAAATCCAATGTTTGTTCATTGCTATAATTCAAGCTCAAACATTCTCATAATGGCACACAAAAACATGCAACAACAATAATAAACACCACTCAGCAAGACACTGCCACACGTCAATGTGAACACAGCTGTGAGACACTGATATATGAAAGTTGTGAAACCTTCCTGATCTGTTTGTACAGTGCTGCCAATGTAAGATCACAGTGGCAAGTTTATGATCTTTTTTGTTTTTTAAGATTTTATTGAGAAATTGGGGGCAGGGGAACAGCGTTGGGGAATTGGGGATGGGGAACAGACAACATGCTGTCATTTTGTTCTTCAGTCTAGTTGTGGAGGACACCATTTCACTGGCCCATGTTGGTATTATGATCATTGTGCTTTTCCCAGCTGTGGCAGTCATTCGCCGGCCATTGGACGGCTGCCCATGGCGGCTCACGGAGGCTCACGACAGCTCACGGCAGCTCTCACCAACTGCCGACCACTCATGCTGGCTGACAGCCACTCACGGTAGCTCACGACAGCCCACTGCAGTAGCGGCTGCAGCTTATGCCATCGCTGGTCCCTCATGGCAGCTCAGCTCCAGGTCTAGCTGTTGCTCAAAATCTTAGCTGTAGATGGTGCAGGATTGCTGTCCCATGTGGGAACCAAACAGGCAACCCTGCTGCTCAGAGCTTGTGCTCCCAAGCCAACTCTTAACCAACTGAGCCACTCGGCTGGCCCCAAGTTTATTATTGTAATTGTCTGACCTTGTATACATTGTATACCAGAGGTGCCAAAAAATGTATACACATTTTAAGAAAAGAAAACTGTATTAAAACTATAATACTCAATAAATACCAATAACAAAAGATGAATACAAGTCATGATTGACTTCTGCAATTACAAGAGGTGCTCAAAGTGGTTACCATCAGCATCCAGACCCTTCTGATTATGGCAAACTACTGCTTGAGCAATGTTGACCAAAGTGTCCACTTGTGTACATTTTTGGCACCCCCGATGTGTGTGTGTGTGTGTGTGTGTGTGTGTGTGTGTGTGTGTGTATATATATATGTGTATATATATATATATATATATTTTTTTTTATATTCAGTATTATTTTATATTAGTTTCAGGCATACCGTGTAATGGCTAGGCATTAATATGATTTCTGATGTGATTCCCCTGGTAAGTCTAGTACTCATCTGACCCTATACATAGTTTTTACAATATTATTGACTATATTCCCCATACCGTATTTCACATCCCCATTAATATTCTGTGAGTACCGATTTGTACTTTCTAATTCTTTCACCTTTCTCACCCATCCCAACCCCTCTCCCATCTAGCAACCATTACCGTATTTGCCGGCGTATAAGACGATTTTTTGGCCCTGAAAAATATGCCTCCAAGTGGGGGGTTGTCTTATACGCCGGGTACACTTCAGATAGACTGCCCATAGTGCTTGCCCCGTGCCATAGTGGCCTCCCGATGCCCGCCTACTTCATTCCACATACCGTTCAGGCATCAGCAGCACTGCTGGGTGTATGCTCGGCTGTTATGCGATTTTGCTGTTATGCGATTTTACCACACTCGCAAAATCGCACACAGCCGACCATATAACAAACTCTGTATTTTGAGTGGAAATGTTAGGGGGTCGTCTTATACGCCGAGTCGTCTTATACGCCGGCAAATACGGTAGTTTGTTCTCTGTATCTATGAGTCTATTCCTGTTTTGTTTCTTTGTTTATTCTGTTCTTTCAATTTCACATATCAGTGAGATCATATGGCATTTGTCTTTCTCAGTCTGACATATTTCACTTAGTTTAATACCCTCTAGGTCCATCCATGTTGTTGCAGATGGTAAGATTTCATTCTTTTGTATGCCAGAGTAATGCTCAGTTTCATATATGTACAAATTTTTTTAAATCCAGTTGTCTATTGATGGGCATTTTGGTTGTTTCTACATCTTGGCTATCGTAAATAGTGCTGCAGTAAACATAGTGGTGCATATATCTTTTTGAATTAGTGTTTTGGATTTCTTTGGATAAATACCCAGTAGTGGAATTGCTCAGTCATAAGGTAGCTCTATTTTTAGTTTTTTAAGGAACTTCATTGCTGTTTTCCATAGTGGCTGCACCAATTTGCAATCCCACCAACAATGCACAAGGGTTCCCTTTTCTCCACAGCGTCGCCAACACTTGTTTGTTGATTTATTGATGATGGCTATTCTGACAGGTGTGGTGATATCTTATTGTGGTTTTTATTTGCATTTCTCTGATGACTAGTGATGTTGAGCATCTTTTCATATATCTATTGGCCATTTATATGTCCTCTTTGGAGAAATGTCTATTCAGTTCCTCAGCTTATTTTTTATTTGGATTGTTTGTTATTTTGGTGTTGAGGTGTATGAGCTTTATATCAATTTTGCACATTAACCTCTTATTAGATGTATCATTTTCAAATATCTTCTCCCATTCTGTAGGATGTTTTCTCGTTTTGTTGATGGTTTCCTTTGCTGTGAAAAAACTTTTTAGTTTGATGTAGTCCCATATATTTATTTTTTCTTCTGTTTCCCTTGCCTGAGGAGATATACCAGTAAAAATATTACTAAGGGTAATATCTGAGAGTTCACTTTCTATATTTTCTTGTAGGAGTTTATGGTTTTGGGTCTTACATTTAAGTCTTTAATCCATTTTGAGTTTATTCTTGTATATGTCATAAGAAGGTGATCCAGTCTCATTTTTTTGCATGTATCTGTCCAGTTTTTTTCAGCACCATTTCATGAATACACTGTCTTTACCCCAATGTATATTTTTGTGTCCTTTTTCTAGATTAAATTACCATATAGGCATGCATTTATTTCTGGGCCCACTATTCTGTTTCATTAATCTCTGTGTTTGTTTTTATGTCCATACCATGCTGTTTTGATTACTATGGTCTTGGAGTATAATTTGATCTCAGGTAGCATGATACTTTCAACATTGTTCTTCTTTCTCAAGATTGCTATGGCTGTGCTGGGTCTTTTATAATATATATTTTAGGATATTTGTTCTAGTTATGTGAAAAATGCCAGTGGTATTTGATAGGGATTGCATTGCACCTATAGATTGCTTTGGGTAGTAAGGGCATTTCAATGATGTTAATTCTTCCTATCCATGAGCTCAGTGTATGCTTCCATTTATTTGTATCTTCTTCAACCTCTTCAATGTTATAATTTTCCTTGTACCGATGTTTTGCCTCCTTGATTAAATTTATTCCTAGTATTTTATTATTTTTGATGCAATTGTGTATGGAATTGTTTTCTTATTTTTTTGATAGTTCATTATTGGTGTAAAAATGCAACAAATTTCTGAATATTAATTTGTATCTTACTAATTTACTAAGTTCATTTATCAGTTCTAATAGTTTTTTGGTGGAATCTCTAGGGTTTTCTACATATAATATCATGTCATCTGCAAATAATGACAATTTTACTTTTTCCTTACCAATTTGGTTTCCTTTTATTTCTTTTTCTTGTGTGATTGTTGTGGCTAGGACTTCCAGTACTATGTTGAATGAAAGTAGTGAAAGTGTACATCCTTGTCTTGTTCCTGATCTTAAGGAGAATGCTTTCAGCTTTTTTCCATTGAGTTTGAGCAACCTGTGGGTTTGTAATATATGGCCTTTATCATGTTGAGATATGTTCACTCTATTTCCACTTAACTGAGAGTTTTAGTATAAATGGATGCTGGTTTGTCAAATAATTTTTCTGCATGTATTGATATGACCATATGATTTTTATCTTTCACTTTCTTTATGCAGTGTATCACATTGTTTTGTGGATATTGGACCAATCTTGCATACTAGGAATGAATGCCACTTGATTGTGGTTTATGATTTTTTTCATGTATTGCTGAATTTGATATGTTAATATTTTCTTGAGGATTTTTGCATTTACGTTCATTATTGACCTATAGTTTTCTTTTTTGTAATGTCTTTGTCTCCTTTTGGAAGCAGGGTAATGGTGTCCTTGTAGACGGAGGTTGGAAGCCTTCCCTCTTGAATTTTTTAGAATAGTTTGAGAAGAATAGGTGTTAATTCTTCTTTTAATATTTGGTAAAATTCACCTGTGAAGCCATCCACTCCAGGACATTTGTTTGTTGCAAGTTTTTTTATTATTTATTTGGCTTTGTTAGTAGTATTGGTTCAGATTTTCTGTTTCCACTCAGTCTTGGTAGATTTTATGTTTCTAGAAATTTATTCATTTCTTCCAGTTTGTCTATTTTGTTGGTGTATCATTGGTTGTGTAATCCTCTGTATTTCTCTGGTGTCAGTTCACTTGTCTTTCATTTCTGATTTTATTTATTTGGGTCCTTTCTCTTTTTTTCTTGGTGTGTCTGGTTAAATTTTATCTATTTTCGTTACCATTTCAAAGAACCAGCTCTTGGTGTTATTGAGCCTTTCTAGTAATGTTTTAGTTTCCATTTCAATTATTTCTACTTTGATATCTATTATTTCCTTTCTTCTACTCACTTTGAGTTTTATTTGCTGTTCTTTTTCTCTTTCTTTTATGTGGAAAGTTAGGTTGTTTGTTTCAGATTTTTCTTGTTTCTTGAGGTAGGCCTGTATTGCCATGCATTTCCTTTTAAGGACTGCTTTCACTGTGTCCATAGATTATAGGTTATTGTGTTTTCAGTTTCATTTGTCTCAAGGTATCTTTGTTTTTTTTCCTTGATGTCATTTTAACACATCTATTATTTAATAGCATGTTATTTAGCCTCCATATCTGTGTGTGTTTTTGAGTTTTTCTCATGTAATTGATTCCTGGTTTCATACCATTGTGTTTGTTGTTTGATAGTATTTCAATCTTCTTAAATTTATTGAGACTTGTTTTGTGGCCCAACTTGTAAACTATCTTTGAAAATGTTCCATGTGCACATGAAAATATTGTATATTCTGCTGCTTTGTGGTGAAATGCTCTAAAAATATCAATTAAATCCATCTGATCTAGTGTATCATTTAAAGTCGATGTTTCCTTGTTGATTTTCTGTCTGAAAGATCTGTACATTTGTGTCAATGAGGTGTTAAAGTACCCTACTATGACTGTATTACTGTCATTCTCTCCTTTTATCTTAGCCAATATTAGCTTTATATATTTACATGGTTTTATGGTGGATACATAGATATTTACTAGGGTTATATCCTGTTGTTTGATCAATCTCTTTATCATTATGTAATGCTCTCCTTTGTTTATTATTATACTCTTTGTTTTAAAGTTTATTTTGTCTTATGCTTGCTAGCCTAGCTTTTTTTTTTGTTTCCATTTGTATGAAATATCTGTTTTAATCTATTTACTTCCAGTCTGTGTGTGTCTTTTTAAATGAAGTATGCCTGTTATAGACAGCATATGTGTGAATCTTGTTTTCTTACCCATTCAGCTACACTCTGTCTTTTTTTTTAAGATTTTTATTGGGGAATTGGGGGGATGGGAACAGCGGTGGGGAATTGGGGAAAGGGGAACAGACAAGTTGCTGTCGTTTTTGTTCTTCAGTCTAGTTGTGGAGGACGTTGCTTCACTGGCCCAAGTTGGCACCATCATTGCGCTCTTCCCGGGTGAGGCAGATCAGTTGCCGGCTTCTGGATGGCTGCTGGCTGCTCACGCTGGCTGCTGGCTGCATACAGTAGCCCATGCAACCCACTGCCACAGGGGCTGCAGCCTACGTCATCGCTGGCGACTCACAGCAGTCCAGCTCCAGGTTGAGCTGTTGTTCAGCATCTTAGCTGTGGAGGGCAGTGTCACTGGCCCTCATATGTGGGATCCAAACTGGGGACCTCTGGCGTCCCAAGCCAGTTCTTAACCATCGCGCCACTCGGCCGGCCCTACACTCTGTCTTTTGATTAGAGCATTTACTCTGTTTCCATTTAAGATGATTATTGATAGATAAATCATTATTGCTATTTTATTATTTATATTTATGTTCCCCCCCTTCTTTTTCTTAAAGAATTTCCTTTAACATTTCTTGTAATACTGGTTTGGTGTTGATGAACTCCTTTAGCTTTTTCTTGTGTGGGAAGCTCTTTATATCTCCTTCAATTTTAAATGATAGCCTTGTTTGGGATAGTATTCTTAGCTGTAGGTTTTCTCTTTTCATCAATTTGAATTTTTCATGTCAATCTTTTCTGGCCATTCATGTTTCTGTTGAGAAGTCAATTGATAGTCTTATGAGAGCTCACTTGTAGGTAACTAACTGTTTTTCTCTTGCTTTTAAGATTAGCTCTTTGTCTTGAACCTTTGTGATTTTAATTATGATGAGTCTTGGTGTTGGTCTTTTTGGTGCATTTTGTTTAGGACTCTTGTGCTACCTGGATTGTATGTTTATTTCTTTCATCAGGTTAGAGATGCTTTCAGTCATTGTTTCTTCAAATAGGTGTACAAGCTTTCTTTCTCTCTCCTCCTTCTGGTACCCCTATGATCCAAATTTTGGTACACTTGATCCCAGAGGCCCCTTAATCTATCCTCAATGTTTTGGATTCTTTTTTTCTTTGTTCTATTCGAATTGGGTGTTTTCTGTTACCTTATTTCTCAATTTGCTGATTCTGTTGTCTGCTTCATCTAATTTACTGTTTTATTCTTCACAGAATACTAATGTATTTTTCATTTCAGTTATTATATTCTTCTTCTCTGAATGGTTCTTTTTTATGACATCCTTCTCCATTTTTATGTATCATATCTCTTTGTTGAAGTTCTCACTGAGATCATTGAGCATTCTGTAACTAGATTTTGAACTCTGCATTTTGTAGATTGCTTGTCTCCATTTTGTTTAGTTCTTTTTCTAGAGCTTTGTTCTGATCCTTCATTTGGGACATGTTTCTTTGTCTCCTCATTTTGGCAGTCTCCCTCTATTTGTTTCTATGCATTAGGTAGAGCTGCTATGTCTCCCAGTGTAGTAGGGTGGTCTTATATAGTAGGTGCACTGTGGAGCCCAGTGGCACAGTCTCACTGGTTACCTGAGCTGGGTGCTCCAGGTATATCCTTTGTGTATGTTGTGTGTGCCCACCCTCCTGTTGTAGTTGAGCCTTGATTTCTGTTGCCATGTCAATTGGAGGGACTGACCCTTAAGATGATTTGTTGTGAGGTGTGGCCATGACTATAGTAGAGGAGCTGTGGTGCATGGGCTGAGCCTATGGACTAGGGTTTGATTTAGTGGGTTTCTGGTGCCTTCCGAGTCTTTCCTTGGGTGTTTTGTTGGCGTGGTGGTTTGGTGGTTCTCTGGTGTTGTGAGAAGCTGGCTATGGGTGTGTTATTTCTGGGGCTTCCTAAGAGAGTCTGTAATGCAGGCCAAGATAAGCTACTGCCTGTGTCCTGCCTGGGTCCACTTGCTATGTGCTACAAAGTGATCTGCAGATAGTTGTCACTTGTGATGTTCTTGGAGGTGACTGAGAGAGACTAAGCTGCAAACTGAGGCTAGTTGTCACTAATGCCAAGCTTGAGTGTGCTTAATAAGATGTACAGGGCACATCAAGGCCAGATTCTGCTTCTTTGAGGTTTGTGAATATTTGAGAGATTTTAGGAAAGTCCTTAGCAAGAGCTAAGACAGCCTGTGTGTATAGAAATGTCACTGGAAGAGGCTTGGTTAGACCCACAATTTGAGTGGGGTTGGTTGTCAAAGAATCACCAGGATGCGGTGAATGGTGGTAGCCAGGTTGATGCGGACTCAGAAATGGTGCCTGCTTTTGTCTGTATGCTGATTGGGGGGAGGTTCAACAAAGGAATGGCTTCTGGCATCCCTTGGGGAAGCTGGCTCTCCTTCCCTCCCCTGAATCCAGACATTTTAGTTCCTCCTTGTATGTCCATCACACCTTTCAAGCTACTGCACCCATGCTGGAGCTTAGAGCAAATGAGTCTGTCAGTGAGCAAATCTGTGCATGGACCCTTTAAGAGGAAAGCTTGGGACTGTAGCTGCCTTTTGCTTCTCTCAGCCACAATCTCCATTCATTTTCACAGACAGAAGTTAGGGGAATTCTCTCCCCCTCACTGGAACCCTAGGCTGGGGAACCTGATGTAGGACTGTGATCCCTCATTTATTAGTGGGGACCTCTGCAGGTGAGATATCCCTCCCAATATTTAACTGCCACATGGGAGTGTGGGAGCAGCCCTTTCCATATCTTCCCTTCCTACCAGTCTTGGGGTGTCTTCCTCTATATGTCCTTAGTTATAAGACTTCTGTTCAGCAAGACTTCAGGAGATTCTCAATGATGGTCGTTCTGTAGATTAGTTGTAATTTTGAGGTGGTTGCAGGAGGAGGAGGAGAGCACAATATTTACCTACTTTGCCATCTTGACTGGAAGCCTCCCCTACTTTCCTGGGGAAGGAGAGATTTCACTGGCCTCTAGATACAACCATAATCAAATTACTTAACATTTTTAAATTTCCTGTTTTGAAAATTAAAGATAAACCATGCTTACAGGAAACCATGTGACATAGCAAAAATGTACCCTGCTTTGGATATTAAAGAACATGTATTTTAGCCCTGGTTCTACCATCAAGTAGCTAGTCATAAACTCCTATGCAATTCACATACACTCTACAGCTCTCACTTTAGCTGCCTATGATATGTGTCCTATTTATCACCCAAAGCTATATGAAAATTCAGGGAAATCAGAAAACACTGGTCAAAAGTATGGTGATGGAATTATGGCCTTACATGGTAACAGGATAAATTACTTTCCACTGGCTAGCATATATTTAATTTATTGGTTGTCTTACAACAAATGTGATATATGTTTAATTTTAGAAAAATTAGAATATATATACAAACAAAAAGGAAAATAATATCCATATAGATAACCATATTAATTCCTTGGTATCTGTATGTCACTCCTGATTCTTAAAAAAAAGATATAGGGGCAGCCGAGTAGCTCAGTTGGTTAAGAGCTCACTCAAGAGTGTAAGCTCTGAGCAACAGCAGTTCGTTTCCTGGCCTGAGCTGAGCTGCCACTGAGCTGCCAACAGGTGGCAGGATGGCTCAGTTAAAAATATATATATATATATTACATATATATATTTATATATATATAATTATTTTTCTTCCACAGAAATGAAATCATACCATATATTATTTAATACACTGTTTCATTACCACTTAAAACTTTCACATGATTATGTTTCTATTTCAATAGAGAATTTGATACCCTGATGTTTTCAATGGCTTCATGGTTTTCCATTGTTTGAAATTACCATAATTATTAAGGGTTTGTAAATTGTTACTAGCTTTTTGTTCTGGGGTGAATAACATTTTTACATACCCATTATGTGCTTTGTAGTGTGGTTTTAATAGTTAATCCTTTCTGTTAAAAGAGGACACATAGTGTTGGATCATTCCTTATTTACAATCTTATATATCAAACTCATGTTATTCATGTCGTCTCTGCAAAATAGAAATGTTTATTGTCATCTAGACTTTATATTTGGTAGTTTGACAGCAGCTCTGTCCAAAATAAATGATTGGACTTTGTGCTATATGAGACAAATACCAAACAAAGCATCTCATTGATCCCAACTGCTTCCTCTTCTCCAGTTCTCAAAGTCCACAAAAAAGAAGGCAAGAGCCTGAGAAGCACAACTTGGCAAAGATGGAGATAATTCAGAAAAGATAACCCAAAATCAGTTCGTACCTTAATTTTAGTGCTAAGGCAAGATTGAGGGTGTATTTTGTCCATTGAGGTTGTGAAACATGGTGAACAGAGCATTGCCAGAAGTCAGGAAGGGAACATCTAGTTCCAACTCAGATACTAACTTGGTATAAAACCTGCAAAAATCTCTTCCCTTTTCTGTGACTTGGTTCCATCATCTGTCACATGGTTGGTAATGATAGGTGGTCTTATGAGCTCCCTGGCTTGAAAAGCCTCAGAATTTTTGAAGGGCACATTGTGTGTGTGCTTCACAAAGAAAAATTTAGGCAATATATGTGAGCCTAAGAAGCATGTAGGCCAAGAGGGTCAGAATTTGATTAAGGAAGGCAAATTCTGAGAAGTTGCAAAAGATTAGAAGGTGGCTATCTTCCAATAAAAGTGGCAAGAATCTTATTATTAGAGTCATGTTGATCTGGACTTTAGAGAATTGTGGCAGATCTCTAATCTCTAGCTCTCCGTTTCTCTTCTGTTATTCAACTCCATAGCCAGTCACTGCATGCAGCATTTCTGGTACTTTTTTTTGGTGGGGTGGAGAGGGTGTTGCCTTTTTGTATAGCAAGGGTAGGGCAATAGGGTAGAACCTACCTGGAATTGAGAGGAATATCTGATAAAATATCTCATGTTATCTTTTGGGACAAACTGGTGAATTTTAACCTACAAGAAAGTACAGATGGTGTGGGGAGTGTATTCATGACTGATTAAATAATTGGGTCTAAAGAGTTGACTTTAATGGATCTATGTCCACTGAGATAAACCTCCAATGTGATGTGTCAGGAGGTTCTGTCCTTGGCCCTGTCCTAATTTAACATTTTCATTGAAGACTTAAGTGAGGATGTAGGTAATATGGTACAAACATGGTACAAAGCTGAGAGGGAGAGTTAATATATTTAACTGCAGAAACAGGCTATAAAAAGTCACCTTGGGGCTGGCCAAGTGGCTCAGTTGGCTAAGAGTTAGCTTAAGAGTGTGAGCTCTGAGCAACAGGGCTGCTAGTTCGATTCCCACATGGGCCAGTGATGCTGCACCCGAGCTGAGCTGCTCTTGAGCTGCCAACAGGTGGCAGGATGGCTCAGCTGGTGAGATCATGTACTCCTAACAACAAGGTTGCCTGTTCGAGATGGTGGGCTATGCCTACCCACAATTAAAGAGTACACTCGGCACCTTGAGATGAGCTGCCACCCGGATGACTCAGTGGCTAGAGCACGTGCTCTTAACAACAAGGCTGCTGGTTCAACTCCCACATGGGATGGTGGTTACGCCCACCCTCAACCAAGATTGTAACACAGCACCTTGAGCTTAGAGGTCACGAGCTGCCAATAGGCAACCAGATGGCGACTGGTGCCCTCCACAACTAAGATTGAAGAACAACTTGGCTGGTCCCCCTTCCCAGTTCCCCAACACTGTTCCCCTCCTCCAATTCCCCAATTTTTTTTAAGGTCATCTTTATGTGGACTTTTATTGAGCTTGACTAATGTGCATGGTGGGATAGGGAACCAACTGGAGGGTAGGAGTCAGAGATTCTTTTCTTTAATCATTTTAAAATATATACTTTTTATTTTTCAATTATAGTTGATATACAAAATTATATTAGTTTTAGGTGTACAATATAGTGATTAGACATTTATATAGCTTGTGAAGTGATCACCCCAATAAATCTAGTTCCCATTTGACACCATACATACTTATTACAATATTATTGACTGTATTGCTTGTACTTTACATCTCTAGCACCATTCAGGGGTTCTTTATCGTTATTATTCACTATATCATTTTACCTCTAGGATAGTTAGGTCAGATAGTCTCCTGGCAAGAACCGTGTGTGTGTGTGTGTGTGTGTGTGTGTGTGTGTGTGTGTTAAGCGTCTTTAGGTCTGGGTTATTTCATAAGATAAAAATTAATCTCCTGAGCTAAAGAATTGTATAGAGTTAACATAAGTCATTTGACTTTTTCTTTGGATTTCTGACAGGGATTTGCCCATTATTTGATAATTTGAGGAAAAGATTTTGTAGTGCCAGATAATGGCACTGTCTATTTAATAAAAATAATAAAATTCTGGAAATCAGTGTTTCTATTTCATTAATTCCTCAAGATGGGAGCTTATTATGTCTAAAACCCTGTGCTGAGAACTGCAGAAATCAAAAGTTCTTCCCTCTAGTACCTTCAAGTAGGTGTATAAGGACGATCAATTGTTTACAAAAATCATTTCCATGCTACATGGTGATAAGTAATAGGGCCAAATGAGAGGCACTGAAAATATAGCAGAAACCCTGAGAAGGGAGAGGGAGAGGTAGTGATGATATGTGATCTGAGATGGTTAGAGAAGTTCCTCTGGAGGAAGTGGGAGCTTGATCTTAATTTCAGTCAAATTACTGAGGAACTCTGATACATATAACCTTTAACTTTGGGGAAACTTTGGGCTTTGTGGAACCTTGTAATACTTACGCAGGAAAAAGGGAGAAAGGAAAAGTCACAACCTAGAACTATTTATAGGCCTGTCTACCAGGCCTAATGTGAAAGTAAATTTTAGAGCATGTTTTGCCAGTTTGTTCCCTTTCTGTAGAAAAGGGAACCACCTACTGCTCTGTGTCTCTAGATGCGCTGTTCTATTAATCAGGGAATGAGAATTCCCCTTGGGTCTGGGTCAGGGAGAAAAGAGTAGGTGCCAGAGTTTAGGTATTGAAATAGATGAAGGGTCTGTTCACCAGCCAATCATGCCCCAATGGCAGATCCTCAAGGACAAACAAGTCAACTGTGAGCCAACAGCTGCCAACAGTCCTTTCCCCAGCAATTTGAGGATACTCCTAGCTAAGTATGAGCTTACTATGCCCCAGGTATCATATTGTCAGGGCAGGCCCCCACTGCCTGACAAACATTTCACTTCAGCAAAAATTATATCATCTGAAAAATGTTGATAAGCTCTGAAATGAGTAGTAGTAAGTGAATTTTAAGAAACTAATTACTAAATATCTTTTAACCAGGAAATATTTCTGGAAGGATCATGGCTATGGGTTCCCAGACCTGTGATCGCAGTCTGTTTTGAAGTTTCGTACTTTCAGGCTCTCCCATTCTTGCCACCCTGGCCCTGGCTCCTTCCCTCCAACTCCTTGCGATTTCATACTTAATTCCCTCCGGTGCCGTAGTGGAAATAGTCTGGAAGCAAGAGTTCATAAATGTGGGTTCTAGCTTTATCACTGGTCTTCAGTTGTTTAATCTGAAAAATGAGTGACTAGATCATAGTGTGTGTAATTGTTGTGGTTGTTGTTTTTTGAGAAAACTGCATGTGGAGGTTAGCGGGCTACACAGATACAAGGTGATGTTATTATTTAAACTTTATTGTGGAAGCTGGGAACATTTGGAAACTGCTTTTCCTTGAATAATGAGTGAAAAAAGCTTGCTTGCAGATTAAAAGTCTTCACCCTCAGGGAAAGCCCTATTCTTGTTTAGTGTCTGTCTGTTGTTTGTGTTCACGCCCTCTCTCCCTGTTTCTTGGTCTCTCTCTCTCTCTCTCTCTCTCTCTCTCTCTCTCTCACTGAAAAGAAAGGACAAAAAAAAAAAAAGAAAAAAAAAAGCTGTGCCTCTTGGCATGAACTCATAGATACACAGAGAACTTTCAAATTTCATATCATATCTTTAAGACTCTTACTCTACCTTGAACTTCAAATTTTAATCTATTTAAATTATATGTATATGTTTATTTATGTATAGCCTGCCTCCTTTCATAGAGGATTTGAGGCAGCCAAGTTTTAAGTTGTTTAAAACCTTAGGTGGCGTTCAAGCCAATGAAGACTGCATTCCTCAAGTTTTCAAAGGAAAAACAAAAAGTTGCTAAGTTATGCAGCAAAAATAGAAGTATTATTTTTTCAGATTACACAAAAAGTTATTAACAGCAGTGATTCAGATATTTTCTGTGAAATATGCTATGAGCAAATTCATTACAGACCTATGTAGATTGAACAGTTTATCCACCGCTTACATCTAAATATATCACAGGGAGTAAGAGCTATAAACAGAAGTTTGCCCTGGTGCCATTCAGCTACACAGACAACTCTGGGAGAGTCTCTGGTTGGAGTCTCTACCATCATGTAGTATAACATCCATTTTTTAAAATGTCTGAAATAGAAGAATTGAGCATCTTTGTAACTAATTTCTATAAACATGTATGCTAGTTGGACAGAAAAATATGTAACGAAATTGTTAACAGATGAGAACATGACTTTTGCCTTACATCTTTGTAACCATTAATAAGTCTTATTACTTACCATTGTTAGCATATTTTCGTGTGTGTGTGTGTGTGTGTGTGTGTGTGTGTGTGTGTGTGTGTGTTCTTCCTGATTGGATTCTAAATTGATTGAGGGCAAGATATCATGTTTTTATCCTGCATATCTTTATCATTTGTTCTGTAATAACTGCTGATTAAAGGCTGTATTTTCCTATTTGTAAACTCTAAATAGTATAGCTAATCCTACAATCTCTGGCTAAGGTCATAATTTAGAGTTTATGTGTTACAGTTCTGGTTTGTTTGGGTAGTCTGGCTATTTTTTTA
>NW_017731471.1:1401781-1405996 GCF_001890085.2 Hipposideros armiger
TGAAGCAACGTCCTCCACAACTAGACTGAAGAACAAAATGACAGCAACTTGTCTGTTCCCCTTCCCCCAATTCCCCAATAAAAATCTTTAAAAAATGAACAAAGGAGGGTAGGGAGAAAATAACTATAAGTATGGTTAATGGAAATGATCTCAGACATGACCTGCCCAAGGTTTTTGAACAAAATGAGAAGAGATATTTTTCCTGGGCATTTATTTACTTTTTTGTTATCTTTATTTTTCTAAGCTTCCTGCTTTCAATATTTCATATTATACCCAGTGCCCTCATCTTTATTCCACTTATAAGCTGCTTGAAGTAGAGCCCATGACTTTTCATCTGTCTATGACCACTACCTAAACATTACCTTGCACATAATGGGCACTTTATACATGTTTACTGATTTGTACTGCATTGCAATCCTCTTTTTCCCTTCTTCAGTAGATTTGGAATTTATACAATCAGTTATGGGCAAGGTAGAACTTATGCCATAACAGGGATATTTACTGCTTTTACTCAAATTAACTACTGATACAATTTTGTGCACTGTTATAGATTGAGCAGAGAGAGATATTTTAGGAAAGGGGAACTTCTTGAGCCACTCTTCTACCAAATCACATGGGTTGTTACTAGAGCTACCAAAAAGCTTCTGCAACACTATTAAATGGAATTTCAGACACTGTGATACTTAGGGAGCTTGGAGAGTTGCTTGAGTGAAAAAAGAAAAGAAACTTAGAGATCCTGAAATCATATTATTTATCTGATGCTTACTCTGCCTATACATGGGCTGGCATTGTTCTCCGGGGCCTTAAAAGAAACAATGGAACTGACATTTTTTAAATTTGTAAACATCTCAACCAAGCTAAACCATTGCTGGAGGAAACCAAATTTATAGATATCTTGAGTTTTCTTTTTATTTTCACACAGTGAAAGTGACAGGCTATTTCCTGAAACCTCTGGGTAACAAGAAAAGAAAAAGGAAAAGATCTGTAGGAGATCTGCAATGCAGAGGAAACATGGGGGGAATAATTCCATGTTGATGTGATGTAATGTGAGAGGTAGCACTGAAGACTTCTCTGACTGCAAATATCTTTCTCAGACTTGTCAGAGTTCCTGAAATTCAGTAGCATTAATTGTACAGGCTATATTAATGCACACTCTGCCTCTCGAGAAGGCTAGTGTTAAATGCAGGGTAAACCAGGGAAGAGAACCCATGAGCACATTACTGTAAGTTAAGCAATTAGATAAGCTGTCTGTCTGCCTATGCCATACCAGAGATGTTTGCAAGTTATGAATGAGATTCAAGTGGCCAAATTTCACTAGTAAAAACAGGAGTATTTACTGTCTGGTGAAGGCCATGAATGAGAGTTCCATTGTTTTTTTTTTAAATTAAAGTTTATTGGGGTGACAATTGTTAATAAAGTTACATGGGTTTCAGGTGTACAATTTTGTAATATATCATCTATATATCACGTTGTATGTTCACCACCCAGAGTCAGCTCTCCTTCCATCACCATATACTTGATCCTTTTTACCCTCATCTATCAACCCCTTCCCCCCTTACCCTCTGGTAACCACTAAACTATTGTCTGTCTATAAATTTTTGTTTCTTCATTTGTTTGTCTTGTTCCGTTGTTGTTTTCAGTTTTATATACCACATATCAGTGAAATCATATGGTTCTTGATGTTTTTTCTGTCTGACTTATTTTGCTTAGCATAATAATCTCAAGATCCATCCATGTTGTCACAAATGGCACTATTTCATCTTTTCTTATGGCAGAATAGTATTTCATTGTGTATAACTCTGACCTAATCAACACTGATTTAAGATGGCCCATCTAATTGAAATCTTTTATTTTTAGCTAAACAAATATTATAAATTGATGATACCATCTGGAGGCAAAATATTATAATACGTATAAAACATAGACACACTCAGGGACAATTTAATGAGCACCTATATTCCCAGAACCTGTCAAAGTCAGTTTACTATTACATCAGGCTGAAGACAGGGAGAAAAAAGGAAGTATAGTTCATATACATAAGAAGTTGGCAGGTGCTTGAGTTGGTGTTTCTTTGTTTTGGGGGTATGAGGTTTGCAGGACTCAAACTAAAAATTGCGAAGTGATGGTTGAGCTTTGTCAGGTCTACAAGGTGTTAAAACAAAACAACAAACAAATAATTTTTGAATTAATTGCCCATATTAAAAATTTGAGTGTTCTCACGTAAGAATCTGGATTCTGGCTTTTGACATAATGAAAAGGTATGGTAATACAGCAGCCATTTATGATAAAAACTCTTAGCAAAGTGGGAATAGGTGGATCATATCTCAACATAATAAAGGCCATTTATGATAAACCCACAGCTAACATAATACTCAATGGGGAAAAGCTAAAACCATTCCCTTTAAGATCAGGAACAAGACAAGGCTGTCCACTATCTCCACTTTTATTCAAAATAGTTCTGGAAGTACTAGCCACAGCAATCAGACAAGAAAAAGAAATAAAAGGCATCCATATCAGTAAGGAAGAAGTAAAATTGTCATTATATGCAGATGACATGATACTATATATAGAGGACCCCAAAGACTCCATCAAAAAACTATTGGAACTAATAGACGAATTCAGTAAGGTAGCAGGATACAAAATCAATACTCAGAAATCAGTTGCATTTGTATATACCAATAATAAACTGTTGGAAGGAGAAATTAAGAAAACAATTCAATTTACAATCGCTTCAAGAACTATAAAGGGCCGGCCGAGTGGCGCGATGGTTAAGAACTGGCTTGGGATGCCAGAGGGCCCCGGTTTGGATCCCACATATGTGGGCCAGTGACACTTCCCTCTACAGCTAAGATGCTGAACAACAGCTCAATCTTGAGCTGGGCTGCCTGAGTCGCCGGCGACAGCGTAGGCTGCAGCCCCTGTGGCACTGGGCTGCCATGGGCTACCGTATATAGCCAGCAGCCAGCGTGAGCGGCCGGCAGCCGCAGTGAGTGGCCATCCAGAAGCCGGTGACTGATCTGCCTCGCCTGGGAAGAGCGCAATGATGGTGCCAACTTGGGCCAGTGAAGCAACGTCCTCCAAAACTAGACTGAAGAACAAAAAGGAGAGCAACTTGTCTGTTCCCATCTCCCCAATTCCCCAATAAAAATCTTAAAAAAAACCAAACTATAAAATACTTAGGAATAAATTTAACCAAAGAAGTAAAAGACCTGTACTCTGAAAATTATGAGACACTGAAGAAAGAAATAAAAGAAGATACAAACAAATGGAAAAACCTACCATGCTCATGGATAGGAAGAATTAATATAGTTAAAATGTCCATACTGCCTAAAGCAATATATAGATTCAATGCAATGCCTATCAAACTACCTAGGGCATTTTTCACAGAAAGAGAATATATAATCCTAAAATTTATATGGAACCAAAACAGACGCCGAACAGCCATGGCAATCCTGAGAAATGAGAACAAAGTCAGGGGGATCACGCTACCAGATGTTAAAATGTACTACAAGGCTACAGTAATGAAAACAGTATGGTTCTGGCATAAAAACCAGCACATAGATCAGTGGAACAGAATAGAAAGCCCAGAATTAAATCCAGGCATATACGGGCAGTTGGTCTATGACAATGGAAGCAAGAATTTACATTGGGGTAAAGATAGTCTATTTAATAAATGGTGCTAAGAAAATTGGACTGACACATGCGAAAAAATGAAACTGGACCACCTCCTTACGCCATATACAAGAACAAATTCAAAATGGATTAAAGATTTAAATGTAAGACCTGAAAGCATAAAACTCCTAGATGAAAATATAGGAGCTAAATTTGCAGACATTAGCCTGAGCAATATTTTTACTAATACATCCCCGTAGGCAAGGGAAGTAAAAGACAAAATGAACATATGGGACTACATCAAACTTAAAAGTTTTTTCACAACAAAAGGAACCATCAATAAAACATGAAAGAAGCCTATTGAATGGGAGAAGATATTTGTCAACGAGATATCTGATAAGGGGTTAATATCCAAAATATATAAAATGCTCATGCAACTCAATACTAGAAAAACAAACAACCCAATTAAAAAATGGGCAGAGGATATGAAGAGACATTTCTCTAGAGACGACATACAGATGGCCAACAGGCATATGAAAAAATGTTCAACCTCACTAATCATTAGGGAAATGCAAATAAAAACCACAATGAGATACCACTTCA
>NW_017731471.1:1407581-1418438 GCF_001890085.2 Hipposideros armiger
CCAGGTTGAGCTGTTGTTCAGCATCTTAGCTGTGGAGGGCAGTGTCACTGGCCCTCATATGTGGGATCCGAACCAGGGCCCTCTGGCGTCCCAAGCTAGCTCTTAACCACTGCGTCACTCAGCCGGCCCGGGAACAATGATGATTTTAAGCAGCTTTGATATTAGGAGCAGACTGTATACATGTCCCAGAGATGGAGCTATTAGTAACAAATATCAGCAAACATATTATAGGTAATCTTAGCAGGCTAGAATTTTGAGATACTTATAAGGGATATAAGATGTTTATGTAGCTTTCTTTTGAAGTAAAAGTTCCTTCATAATACCTCTCTTTAGGTTTTGCATTAACTCAGAATCCTCAGTTTGTCTTCTATTTAACATGACAAATTGCTAAGTGATAGTTGACATTCACTATCTCCTCACTAACATTTTCAACTAATTTAATGAGAGAGGTTAGAAAGGGACAGGATGAGGGAGATGTTTGGAGGGAGAGAAGGTACAGAGAGAGGGAGGGGTGGGGTGCCATTTGCATTGTGCCTTCAATGTTTTACAAGGAGGCTCAATACATAAATGATGTTTTGAATATCTGCCTCATGTAAGGCTCATGCTAATGCCATGAAGTTAGACATTGTAGGTGACATAAAGGAGGATACAGACAAGCAGAGAAGATGTTTCTGGACTGCTACTTTTCAAATGTGAAGTACCCCAATGTGAAGAATTATTTTCAGGCTGTAGAATAACTGATTAGTAACTGACCAGTGCTTCTGCTTAAAGGAAGGAAGGGCACTCCAGTTTCATATTTTTCTTTCAATTTGTTCATTTCACACAAAGAAACTTTATTTTAAAAAATTTCGTCTTTTTTAGTGCATTAACTAAAAAGAGGAATCTTATCTTTCCTCTACCGGACACCTGTCCAAAATTTTTTTCTTGTGATACTATGTACATCTATCTGAGCAGGAAAATTTCTTCTAATTCCTTCTTAAGCTAAATAATAGAAAGAGTAAAATAAAACATGAATAAAGACATCAATCTATGCATAGAAAACATTGAAATAGAAAACAGATTGTGCGTTTGCCATCAATTGCCACCATAAGTAATTTCGCATGGCAACATGGCCTAGTATGAAACCAGGTCTAACCAGGAGAAAGCTATTAGCATACTAGCTTGCTAAAACATTAAATTACTTGAACCAAACTACAGTGTTAAGTAACTTTAAGTTTTTGTTTATAACAGTTTTATATCACATTTTTTCCCACTCCACTACAGGAATCCTTCCCAATTTAGTGTTTTTACAAATCGAGATCATATCAAAGATTTCCAAAGGTATCTGGCATTCAAATATATCCAGTATCTACTCCTGCCTTCCACAGACATCATTGTCAGTCTGTTGGGATTGTTGGCCAGTCTGTATGTCACACTGATACTGATGTCACCTTCTGTATCCAGAAAATCCACTGCCGTGTTCATTTGTAACATCGCTCAGGCAGACATGTTAGCTGGCTATAGCATCTTTTCTGCCATTATTCAAGATGTGATAAAGAGTGAAATATTATCATCTTCTTTTCAATCATCCTTGAGGCAGAATTTGCAGATTGCAAATATTCTTGTCAGTTCACTTTTACTCAGCTGTGTCAGCCTTGAGGCCATGCTGATCACTTTCCTTCCAGTGGAAACACACTATATAAGGACTGTTAGAAGTGCCAGGATGGCTTCTAAAATAATCTGTATTACTGTAATTACTGAATGTTTTCTTTATCAGATGGAGTGCCTCAAAGTCCTTGACATCTCTTCTCTTAGCCCTCACAAGCAAGTTTTGTTGTAGCTAAATTTCTGTTATGGAGCCAGGAAGCTACTGAAATCACTGATTTACCCAATTGGACTACTTTTAAGGATCTTCTATGTGTATCTTTTTTATAAAATGTATTTCACAGAATTATCTTGAAACTGCCTCTGACAGTTAAATATATGCATCAACTTGGCTAGGCTGTGTTGCCCAGCTGCTTAGTCAAACACTAATTTAGATGTTGTTTTGAAGTTATTGTGCAGATATGATTTACATTTATCATCAGTTATCTTTAAATACAGGATCATCCTCAATATGTTGGTGGGCCTTCTCCAATCAGTTTAAGATGTTAAGTACAAAAAAACTGAGGTTTCCTGATGAAGAAGAATTTCTGCCTCAAGACTGTAAGATAGAAATCCTGTTTGAATTTCCAGGCTGGTTGCTTGCCCTACATATTTTATAATCAAGACTGCAGCATCAATTCTTGTCTGAAATTCCTGTCTGCCCTACAAATTTTGGACTTTCCAGAAACCACAATCATGTAAAACAATTATTTAAAAATGAAAATTAAAAAATAATAAAGATGGCCAATAGACATATGAAAAGATGCTCAACATCACTAATCATTAGAGAAGCGCAAAAAACCACCCACAATGAGATATCACCTCACACCTGTTAGAATGGCTATCATCAACAAGACAAATAATAGCTAGTGTTGGAGAGACTGTGGAGAAAAAGAAACCCTCATACACTGTTGGTAGGACTGCAGATTGGTGTAGCCACTATGCAAAGCAGTGTGGAGTTTTCTCAAAACATTAAGAACAGACTTAACATATGACCCAGCAATCCCTCTCCTGGGGATCTTCCCAAAAAATCTGAAAACATTTATCCGTAAAGATATATGTGCTCCCATGTTCATTGCAGCTTTATTTACAGTGTTAAAGACATGGAAACTACCAAAGTGTCCTTCCATAGATGGTTGGATAAAGAAGATGATTGGATATATATACACAATGGAATACTACTCTACCATAAGAAAAAATAAAATAGTGCCATTTGCAACAACATGGATGGATGTTGATATTATTATGCTAAGCGAAATAAGTCAGACAGAAAAAGTAGAGAACCATATGACTTCACTGATATGTGAGATATAAAACTGAAAGCAACAAAGGAACAACACAAATAAATAAAGACACAAAAACTCAGACACACAAAATACTTTAGTGGTTACCAGAGGGTAAGTGGAAAGGGGGTGATAAAAGAGGGTAAATGGGGTAAAATTTATGGTGATGGAAGAACTGACTCAGTGGTGAACACACAATGTGATATATAGATGATGTATTACAGAATTATACACTTGAAACCTATGTAATTTTACTAAGCATTGTCACACCAATAAATTTTAATTGAAATGTATATATATGCCAAAGACAAGGTGGCCAGGGTTGTCATAATGAATGTACAACAAAATCAAAGCAGTACTCAGAATAATCTGACTCACAGAAACTCATAGCACTGGCTAGTTGAGCATTGTGTCCCTAGCAGATAGGTAAATTAACAGTCTACTAAATTCTTACTTGATCTGTATAAGCAGAAGAATTCTAAGGTCAAGTAAACAGAAGTCTAATTGTTTTGAATCATCAAAACAAAGAGTGTCAGTCTCTTAATTCTCAGACTAAAGCCAGTTTAACTACCCAGAATTGCTTGAATAAAGAGGAGGACAAGTCCCCTTGAGAAAGGAGACACAGTAAAAAAATATGCTGTTAGTCTTCCTTTCAGCCTTCCCCAAGTGACCTATGGCTTTTACCAGGATGGCTGCATTGGGGAAAAGAAATAATCAAAATTTGGGGGGATTACTGGACACTGGCTCTGAATTGCATTAATTACAGTAGACTTAAAATGTCAGTATAGTCCACCAGTCAGAGTGGAAGCTTATGGAGGTTAGGTGATTTATTTAGCTCAGGTTCACCTGACAGTGCATTCAGTGTGAGTCACAGAAGACCCTTACAATTTTGGAGGAAAGCCCTGCCATCCTCTGCAGATAATGACTCTCCTTTTGAGATACAGCTTTTTGCTTGCTACTGGGCCTTAGTAAAGACTGAACACTTAACCATGGACCACTAAGTTACAAAGTGACCTGAACTGCCCATCATGAGCTGGGTGTTGTCTGACCCATAAAGACATAAAATGGGGCACTCACAGGAGCACTCTACTATCAGATTGTCATAGCATATATGAGATTGTGCTCAAGCAAGCCCTGAGTCATAAGTTACATGAGAAAGTAGCCCAAATTTCCGTGGTCCCCACTCTTGCTACACTACCTTCTCTTTATCAGTGTGTACCTATGGCCCCATGGGGAGTTTCCTATGATCAGTTGACAGAGGAAGAGAAGACTCAGGCCTGGTTTACAGATGAGCCTGTATGATATTCAGGCACTACCTGAAAGTGGACAGCTTTAGAATTATTGTCCCTTTCTGGGATATCCCTGAAGAACAATGGTAAGGAAAACTCCTCCTAGTGGGCAGAACTTTCAGTAGTGCACCTGGTTGTTCACTTTTCTTGGAAGAATAAATGACCAGACTTATGATTGTATACCAATTCATGAACTATGACCAGTGGTTTGGCTGGTTGGTCAGGTACATGGAAGGAACACAATTAGAAAATTGGTAACAAGGAGGTCTGGGGAAGAGGTATATAGACCTCTCTGAATAGGTGAAGAATGTGAAGATAGTTGTATTCCATGTGAATGCACACCAAAGAGTGACCTCAATAGAAGAGGAATTTTAATAATCAGGTGAATAGGTCAACCTAGTTTGTGAATGCCCATCAGCCTCTTGCCCCAGCCACTTTTGTCATTACCAGTGGGCTCATGAAAAAGTAGTCATGGTAGCAGGGGTGGAAGTTATGCATGGAGTCAGCAACACAGACTTTTGCTTACCAAGGACTACTTGGCTACAATCTCTGCTGAGTGCCCAATTTCCCAGCAACATAGATCAACACTGATCCCCCAAAACGGCATCATTACCTGGGGTGATCAGCCTGGTGGCAGGTTGATTATATTACACTACTTCCATCATGGAAGGGCCAGGGCAGCAGAATGTCCTTACTGGAATAAATATTTACACTGGATATGGATTTTCCTTCCCTATGCATAATGCTTCTGCCAAAATTACCATCTGTGGACTTATAGAATGCCTTATCTTCAATCATGGTACCTTGCACAGCATTACTGCTGTCAAGAAATTACTTCACAGCAATAGGCCCATATTCATGGAATTCACTGCTCTCATCATTTTTCTATCAACCTGAAGCAGATGGCTTCATAGAATGGTAGAATAACTTTTTAAAGACTCAGTTACTGTGCCAGTTAGGTGGCAATAACTTGCAGGGCTAGAGCAAGGTTCTCCAAAAGGCTTTATGTGCTATAAATCAACATTCAATATTTGATGCTGTTTTTCCCATAGCCAAAATTTATGAATCCAGGAATCGAGGGGTAGAAATGGGAGTGGTTAACACTCACTATGACCCTTAGTGATCCACTGACAAAGATTTTGCTTTATGTTCCTGTAACCTTATACTCCACTGGTCTAGAGGCCTCAGTTCCAAAATGAGGAATTATTCCACCAGGAACCACAACAATGATTAAATTGAACAGAAGTTAAGACTGTCACATGGCCACTTCGGGCTACTTATGCCTCTGAATCAACAGGCAAAGAGGTAATTATAGTGTGAGAGGTATTATTCAGGCATTATGGTGGCAGTGATCAAGATGAACTTATGAACTGTGCCCAGGATATCTCCTAAAATGTATGAGTAGATGAGATGTGTGAAAAAATAATGAACACTATATGATATGTGACCCATAATCTATTAAAAGCTTACAAAAGTAAAAAAGAAAACAAAAAACTAAAAACATTTTGCTCTGGGTTGATTAGCAAAAACCAGGCTGTGTAAGTGGGAGTTTAATTGTATCATGAATATTAAGCTTTTTACTAACTACCCAAACTCTGAATTCCAGACTAATGGACAAGCTCAATTTAGCCTAGGCATGACTGTGTGGATGTTTATTATTTTTCATGTGTGTCTTGCAAGGTTTAGGGCAGCAGTTCTCAACCTGTGGGTCGCGACCCCTTTGGGGGTCAAATGACCCTTTCACATGGGTTGCCGGGTACTTGTATGTGGGCATATCTGCATGTGGGCCTGGAGACGGATAGAGGAGCAGTGTCCCGGTTCCTAAGACAATCGAAAACATGTGTTTTCCGATGGTCTTAGGCGACCCCTGTGAAAGGTTGAGAACTGCTGGTTTAGGGGAATTTGGCTCTCTCTAATACTAAGTGTATTCACATTGGTGACTGAATGTTGAGGTGCGATAAACATATACACTAAGCACAATACATATGTAGGTATATGTTTTTGGTACTCTTGAATCAACTATCTATATATCACGTAGCAAACCAGAGTAGGTGAATTAGTCTATGTTTTGGGTTAAAGGACCTATCCTAGTGATTAAAAGGCTGGGACCAAGTTCATGAACAGGATCATCTCTGTAATTGCCATTTTGGGTCACAACTTTGAAATCAAGCACAAGGAGTTTTTGAGGTTGGAAAGGAGGAAAAAAGATATGAGAGTAGAAACAAGTGTAGGCAGAGTGTATACCATAGGATTTAGATTTAAATGTTCTAGGAAAAGAAATAATACAGGACTTGAACTAGAAGGAGAGGGGGATTAAAACAGGCATCTTGGAAGCAACAGAGTCAATTTTAGTGGCATTTTTCCTGTATCTTTATTTCCTTCCTTGATTATCTCCCTGAAATGACCCTAAAAGATTGCAAAATCTACCTTTCCTTGCTCTTCCATTTTGTCCTCTCTTGGTCCCTGTAGAGTATGGGAATGAAGTACCAGAACTGGTCACAGCCAACAGACCTAGGTACTTTTTCCCCTTATGATGCTTTCATTCTTTATGAATCAAAGAAAGGAGCTGGAATCCTTAGCACCCCCCCAAAAGGCTCTGCTTAATCCAGACAATTGCTTTCTTTGAGTGGCTTAATGACCAAAGTAATCTCTGATTCTATTCTTTAGACTACTTCTTTTCTTTAGGTCTATTGTTTCTCAAAAAAAAATGGAAATGTCTTTAAAAGTTATTCACTGAATGGAAAAGTAAATTTAAAGATTTCTCGTGATTCTTCCCATCATTTTGGATACAAGAGAAATCTACTTTGCCAGGAGTATTGACCCAATGCTTGCCAATACCAGGGCTACTGCCAACAGGGCAGGAAGACATTAGACATAGAACTTAACTAAGAGCTTAAAAATAACTAGGAGGAGAGCCAGGGAAAAAGTCAGCTTCCAAATGGTTTTTCATTTTCAACAGAAAAGGAAGGTTGCCAAAAAGAATGGTGTGTGAGATAAATATTCAGAAAAGTCAGATAGAGCAGGAAAAGTATGTGTTTTTCAGTACTAAAGACTGAGTATTTTTCTAATTCTGAGGGGAGATAGACTTATTTTTCTCTTTCCATTTGGGAAAGACAGAAGGTCACAAAGGCCTCAGTCTCTATGGAAATCAATTCCATATAAACCCATCTCTTAGGAATTGGCAAAAAATGTTTGCTTGTGTGTTTAGATTGATTATAAATACCAATTACTTAAATAAACATTCTATATTTATTTTTCAGTGTGGTTTTTATTTTATTTTTTATTAAATTTATTAGAATGAATTCGGTTAATAGCATTATATAAGTTTCAAGTGTACAATTCTATAATACATCATCTGTATGTTGCACTGTGTGCTCACCACTCAGTCTAATCTCATTCTTTTACTGTATAATGGACCCCTTTTACCCTCCTAATCCTCCATACACCCCCTTCCCCTCTGATAACCTTCATACTGTTGTCTTTGTCTATGAGTTTTTGTTTGTTTGTTTATTGCTTTCTGTTTTATATCCCACAGATGAGTGAAATCATATGGTTCTTGTCCTTTTCCATCTGATTTATTTTGCTTAGTGTGATACTCTCAAGATTCATCCATGTTGTCACACATCGCAGTATTTCATCCTTTCTTTTGGCTGAGTATTATCCCACTGTATATATGTGCCACATTTTCTTTATCCAATCATCCATAATAGGACACTTAGGTTGTTTCCATGTCCTGGCTACCATGAATAATTTTGCAATGAACATAGAGGTACATATATCTTTATGAATAAATGTTTTCAAATTTGGGGGGTAGGTATCCAGAAGAGGAATTTCTGGGTCATATGGTAGCTCTATTATTAATTTTTGAGGAACCTCCATACTCTTTTCCATAGTGGCTGTACCAGTTTATATTCTCGCCAGCAGTGTATGAGTTTCTTTTTCTCCACATCCTCTCCAAAATTTGTTATTTCTTGTTTTATTGATAATTGATAATAGCCATTCTAATACGTTTGAGAAGGTATCTCATTGTGGTTTTGATTTGCATTTCCATTATAGCTAGTGAATTTAAGCATCTTTTCATATATCTGTTGGCCATCTGTATGTCTTCTTGGGAAAAAATTGTCTGTTCAGGGCCTCTGCCCAATTTTTAATAGATTGTTAGATTGTTTCTTTTTGTTGTTGTTACTGTTGTTAAGTTGTATGAGTTGCTTATATATTTTTGATATTAATTGCTTATCAGAAATATTGTTTACAAATATCTTCTCCCATTCAGTTGGTTGCCTTTTTTATTTTGTTGATTCTTTTGCTATACAGAAGCTTTTTAGTTTGAGATAATCCCATTAATTTATTTTTGCTTTTACTTCCCTTGCCTTTGGGGTCAAGCTCATAAAAGCCTTCTGAGACCAAAGACCATAAGTTTAGTCCCTATGTTTTCTTCTATGTATTTTATTATGTCAAGTCTTATATTTCTGTCTTTAGTCTATTTTTAGTTAATTTTTATGTAAGGTGTCAAATAACAGTCAAGCTTTAATCTTTTGCATGTGGCTTTTCAATGTTCCCAGCACCATTTATTGAAGAGGCTTTCTTTTCTCTTTCATATGTTTTTGGCTCCTTTGTATTCCATTGGTCTGTTTGTCTGTTTCTTACCAATAACATGCTGCTTTGATTACTATAGGTTTGTAGTATAATTTGAAGTCAGGAAGTGTGATACCTCTGGCATTGATCTTTTTGTCAGGATTGCTTTGGTTATTTGAGGCCTTTTGTGATTCCATACAAATTTAATGATTTTTTTTGTTCTACTTCTTTGAAAAATGCCATTGGGGTTGCATTAAATCTTTATATTACTTTAGGTAGTCTGGTCATTTTAACTATGTTGCTTCCTCCAATCAATAAATACAGAATATCTTTCCATTTATTTGTATTTTTTCAATTCTTTTCAACAATGTCTTATAGATGTCAGTGTATAGGTCCTTCACTTCCCTTGTTTATTTCTAGGTATTTTATTCTTTGTTGCAATTGAAAATGGAATTGTTTTCTTCATTTATTAGTATATTTCATTGTTAGAATATAAGGATGCAATGGATGTTTGTATATTTATTTTGTATCTGGGAACTTTCCTGTGTTTATTGTTTCTAATTGTTTTTTGGTGAAATCTTTAGGGTTTCTATACATAGAATCATGTCATCTGTAAAAAGTGACAATTTAACCTCATTCTCAATTTGGATGCCTTTTAATATTTATTTCTCTTGGCTGATTGATCTGGCTAGGACTTCCAGTACTATGTTGAATAACAGTGGTGAAAGTAAATATCCTTGTCTTGTTCCTGATCTTAGAGAAAAAGCTTTCAGTTATTCACCATTAAGTATGCTATTAGCTGAGGGTCTGTCACATATGACTTTTATTATGTTGAGATACTTTTCTTCTATACCTATTTTATTGAGTGTTTTAATCATAAATGCATGTTGTATCTTGTCAAATACTATTTTTACATCTATTAATATGACTATATGCTTTTTAGCCTTTATTTTATTAATGTGGTGTGTTACGTTGATTGATTTAGGTATAATGAACCATCCTTGAACCCATGGAATGAACCTCACTTGATCATGATGTATGATCTTTGTAATGTTTTGTTGTATTTGATTTACTAGATTTTTATTTGGATTTTTGCATCTCTATTCATCAGAAATATTGGTCTGTAATTTTCATTTTTTATGTTGTCCTTGCCAGGTTTGGGCATCATAATGTTGGCTCATAAAATGAATTAGGAAGCATCTTCTTTAACTTTTTGGAAGAATTTGAGAAAGATAGGTATTAAATCTTCTTTGAAAGTTGGGTAGAATTCACTAGTGAAGCCATCAGGTCCTGAACTTTCGTTATTTGGGAGGTTTTTTGATGACTGTTTCAGTTTCCTTATTGCTAATCAGTCAATTTAGATTTCCAATTCCTCATGATTCAATCTTGGAAGGGTATGTATTTCTAAAGACTTGTCCATTTTTTGTAGATTATCAACTTTGGTGGTGTATATAGACTTTCATAGTATTCTTGTATAGTCTTTTACTTTCTTTTAATTATGAAATACACATTTTTTAGAATTAGTTTCAGCTGTATAACACAGTGAAATATATACTTTTTACCCCTCGAAGTGAAAACCCCCCTCCCCCAATCTGCCGCCCCACTTCCCCCCAATATCATACATACATATTACAAATCCCTTGACTCCACTCCCACACAATACTCCACGTCCCATGACTATATATATATATATTCAATTATAGTTGACATACAATATTATACATCAGCTTCAGGTGTACAGTGCCGTGATCAAGCCTCTTCCCCATCCATGATGCAAGACATGTGACATCTGACACCTTACCAAATATTTACATTATTAATCATATTCCTCGAACTCTCATTCATATCCCTCTGGCAATATTGTAGTTGCATATTTATGCTGTCTAACCCCTTCCCCTTCTCCCTCATCCCCACCCCCTCCAAACTAACAGCCATCAGTTGTTCCTCTATATCTCTGAGACCACTTCTGTTTACTTTCCTCGTTCATTCAGGTTTTTAGATTCCACATATAAGTGAAATCATATGGTATTTGTCTTTCTCCAACTGACTTATTTCACTTAACATAATAGTCTCTAAGTCCATCTATA
>NW_017731471.1:1421403-1421940 GCF_001890085.2 Hipposideros armiger
TTTCATTTATTTCTGCTCTGGTCTTTATTATTCCCTTCCTTGTACTCCCTTTCGGCTTGTTTTGCTGTTCTTTCTCCAGTTCCCTTAGGTGTAAAGATAATATGTTGATATGAGATTGTTCTTGTTTCCTTAGATAGGCCTGCAATGCTATGAATTTCCCTCTTAGGACTGCTTTCACTGCATCCCATAGATTTTGATTTGTTGTGTTTTCATTGTCATATGTATTGAGATAGGCTTTTGATTTCTTCCTTGATCTCATTTTAGACCCAGTCGCTATTTACTAACATGTTATTCAGCCTCCATGTATTTGTGTGTTTTCCAGGTTTCTTCTTATAATTGATTTCTAGTTTTATAGCATTGTGGTCAGAGAAGATGCTTGATATGATTTCAATCTTCTTACATTTATTGAGACTGGTGTCCTAACATGCGTTCTATCTTGGAAAATTATCCATGTACACTTGAGAAGAATGTTTTTTCTGTTGCTTTGGGGTGAAATGCTCTAAAAATATCAATTAAATCCAGCTGGTCTAAAGTGTC
>NW_017731471.1:1425162-1432661 GCF_001890085.2 Hipposideros armiger
TTACAACATTATTAATTATATTCCCCAAACTGTCTTTCATATCCCTGTGGCAATATTGTAGTTACCTATTTATGCTGTCTAATTCCTTCCCCTTCTCCCTCATCCCCACCCTCTTCCCAACTAGCAACCATCAGTTTTTCCTTTATATCTCTGAGACTATTTCTGTTTACTTTGCTCTTTCCAGAGTCAGTTCTTTTCATCACCATACATTTGACCCTTACCCTCTGGTAACTACTAAGCTATTGTCTGCATCTATGAGTTTTTGTTTCTTTATTTGTTTGTCTTGTTCTTTTGTGCTTTCAGTTTTAAATTCAACATATGAGAAAAGTCATATGGTTCTGTGATTTGTTTCTGTCTGACTTATTTCACATAGCATAATAATCTCAAGATACACCCATATTGTCACAAATGGCAGTATTTCATCTTTTCTTATGGCAGAGTAGTATTCCATTTTTTATATATACAACATCTTCTTTATTCAATCATCTATCAAAAAACACTTTGGTTGTTTCCATGACTTGGACACTGTAAATAGTGGCATTGAACTTCAGAGCACATATATCTTTACAGATAAATGTTTTCAGATTTTTTGGGTAGATTACCCAGGAGAGGGATTGCTGGGTCCTATGGTAATTCGGTTCTTAATTTTTTGAGAAACCTCCACATGGCCTTCCATAGCAGCTGCACCAATCTACATTCTCACCAACAGTTTATGAGGGTTCCTATTTCTCCACAGCCTCCCCAACACTTGTTATTTGTTTTGTTGATGATAGGCTTTCTAACAGGTGTGAGGTGTTATCTCATTGTGATTTTGATTTGCATTTCCTTAATAGCTAGTGAAGTTGAGCATATTTTTTCATATATCTGTTCACTGTATGTCTTCTTGGGAAGTTTCTCTTCATGTCTTCTACCCATTGGATTTTGTCTTTTGGTTGTTGAGTTGTATGAGTTCCTTATATATTTTGGATATTAGTTCCTTATTGGAGGTGTTGCTTGAAAATATATTCTCCCATTCGGTCCGTTGCCCCTTTGTGTTGTTGATGGTTACTTTTGCTGTAGAAAAGCTTTTTAGTTTGATATAGTCGCATTCATTTATTTATTTACCTTTTACGTCCCTTGCCTTTGAAGTCAAATTCATAAAATCCTCTTTGAACTCAAGGTTCACAAGTTTAGTACCTATGTTTTCTTCTATGCAGTTTATTGTTTCAGGTCTTATGTTTAGGTCATTGATCCATTTTGAGTTAATTTTGGTGTACGGTGACAGATAGCAATCTAGTTTCATTTTTTTGCACATGGGTTTCCAATTTCCCCAGCACCATTTATTGAAGAGGTTTTCTTTTCTCCATTGTATGTTTTTTACTCCTTTGTCAAAAATTATCTCTCCACATTTACGTGGGTTTATTTCTGGTTTTCAATTATATTCCACTGGCCTATGTGTCTGTTTTTCTGCCAATATCATGCTGTTTTGATAATTGTTGCTCTGTAGTCAGGGAGTGTAACCCCTTCAGCATTATTTTTTTTCTTAGGATTGCTTTTGGCTATTCTAAGTCTTCTGATATATTCTACTCCCTCTATGGGAAGGAGTGCTGAAAAGATAAATGAAAATTTGATGATTTTTTTGTTCTATTTATTTAAAAAATGCCATTGGGATTTTGATGGAAATTGCATTAAATATGTATATTGCTTTTGGTAACATGGACATTTTCACTATGTTGATTCTTCTAACCCATGAACACAGAATGTCTTTCCTTTTCTTTGTGTCTTCTTCAATTTCTTTTAAAAATGTCTTACAGCCTTCAGTGTATAGGTCCTTTATATCCTCTGTTAAGTATATTCCTAGGTACTTTCTTTTTTTGCAATTGCAAAAAGGAATTTTTTAAAAACCAGTTTTTTATTAGTTTCAGGTGTAGAAAACAATGTAATAGTTACACATTTACACCTCTCACAAAGTGATAACCCCTCTCCCCCAATCTACTAGCTGTCTGACATTGTATATAGCTGTTACAATCCCATTGACTCTATTTCCTATGCTATACTCCATATCCTGTGAATTAAGATATATATATATATANAAAAAAAAAGAACTAAAGAAAATAGAAATAAGCAATCTATCAGATGCAGAGTTCAAAACATTGATTAAAAGAAAAAAAAGAATGCTCAATGATCTCAGTGAGAACTTCAACAAAGAGATAGAAAACATGAAAATGGAGATAGAAAACATAAAAAAGAACCAGTCATAAATGAAGAATACAATAACTGAAATGAAGACTACATTAGAGGGAATCAACATGGAAAACAACTGAAGTGTCCTTTGATAGATGATTAGATAAAGAATATGGGGTATATATACACTATGAAATATCACTCAGTTATAAGAATAGATGAAATACTGCCATTTGTGACAACATGAATGAATACTAAGATTATCATGCTAAGCGAAATAAGGTAGACAGAAAAAATTGAGAACCATGAATTCACTCATATTTAGGGTATAAAACTGAAAGCAACAAACAAGATGAACAAACAAAAACTCATAGACACACAACTGTTTAATGGTTACCAGAGTGTAAGGAGAAAAGGGGGTGGTAGAAGAGGAAAAGTGGGTGAAATATGTGGTGATGGAAGGAGAATTGACTTTGGATCGTGAACACACAATGCAATATATATGAGGTCAGACAATGAAGTTCATGAACTCATCCTAGAAAAAGTGCTACATACCTCATTGCTGAATATCACTATAGTCACCTTTGAAGTACTCTCCTTGGAAGATACGCACTGACATCAGTGCCTAGTCCACCCTTCAAAGCAATTTTGGAACTCTTTTTCTGGAATAGCCATCAGAGTTGTCATTGTGTTATAGTTGGTGCCCTGAATGTCATAAAAATGTCTTCCTTTCAATATTTCCTTTATCCTCGGGTAAAGAAAGAAATCATTGTGGGCTAGATCAGGTGAGTAGGGAGGCTGTTCCAATACAGTTATTTGTTTACTGGCTAAAAGCTCCCTGACAGACAGTGAACTGGTGCATTGTCATCATGCAAGAGACATAAATTGTCAGTGAAAAGTTCAGGTAGTTTTCATCTAAATTTTTCATGCAGCCTTTTCACCACTTCCAAATAGTAAAGTTGGTTAACTCTTTGTCCAGTTGGTACAAATTCATAATGAATAATCCCTCTGATATTAAAAAAGGTTAGCAACATCATTGCAACAATTTCACAAACGTAATTGTGAGACCTCATAGATGTATTACAGAAATGTAAATTTGAAACGAATATAATTTTACTAACCAATATCACCCCAATAAAGTTAATAAAAAATCCATTAGATTAGATTAAACAGAAGATTGAATCAATGACTTGGAAGATAAGGTAGCAGGAAATACCCAATCAAAACAGCAATAAGAAAAATGAACCAAAAAATACCGAGCATAGTTTAAGGGCCCTCTTGGATGATATGAAGTGTACCAAAACTTGCATCATAGGGGTGTAAGAAGGACAAGAGAAAATAATTGGAAACATATTGGAAGAAATAATGAAGGAAAATTTCTCAAACCTGGTGAAGGAAATAGACATACAGGTGAGGAAGCATAGAGAGTCCCAAACAAAATGAACCAGAAGAGGCCTACAACAAGACACATCATAATTAAAATGCCAAACGTTAAAGACAGAGAATCCTAAAAGCAGCAAGAGAAAAGCAGTTAGGTACCTACAAGGGAGCTCCCACAAGACTATCAGTGGATTTCTCAACAGAAACTTTTCAGGCCAGAAGGAATTGGCACAAAATATTAAAAATATTCGAAGTGATGAAAAGCAAGGACCTACAACCAAGATTATTCCATCCAGTAAGGCTATAAAGAGTCGAAGGACAGATAAAGAGCTTCCCAGACAAGAAAAAGCTAAAGGAGTTTATCACCACCAAACCAGTATCATAATAAATATTAAAGGGACTTATTTTAGAAGAAGGAAAAAATGATAAAAAATATGAATAATAAAATGGCAATAGCCATATAACTATTAACAATTACTTTAAATGTAAATACATGGATTAAATGTTCCAGTGAAAAGACATAGTGTTGCTGAACAGATAAGAAAAAAGACTCTTATATATGCTGTCTATAAGAGACTCACTTTAGATCAAAAGGCACACAGACTGAAAGTAAAAGGGATGGGAAAGATATTTCATAAAAATGGACATACACAAAAAAGCTGTGGTAGTTATATTTATACCACAACAACAAAAAATAGACTTTAAAACAAAAGCTGTAACCAGAGACAAAGAAAGACCCAGTAATCTCACTTCTGGGTATTTATCCGAAGAAACCCAAAACACCACTTTGAAGGGATATGTGCACCCATATGTTCATTGCAGCATTATTTACAATAGCCAAGATATAACGGCACCCTGGGTGTCCATCAATGTATCAATGGATAAAGAAATGATGGTACATATACAATGTAATGTTACTCAGTAATAAAAAAAATAATAAAATGTTGTCATCTAGAATAACATGGGTGAACCAAAGGGTATTGGGCTGAGTGGAGTTACGTGAGACAGAGATGCAGAAATACCATACGATTTCACTTATATGTGAAATCTAAAGAACAAAATAAATGAACAAACAAAACAGAAACAAACTCATAGATACAGAGAACATTTTTTNTTCTAAGCAACATTAATGATAAAGTGAATTCATGTGCAGTGAGTCCTATGACTTTATCTCCCCAATTTTTTTTGCTACTTTATAAGGATGCTCTTAAGTAAAACTAGCTTTTTGTTTTCTTCAAATGCATAGCAGTGAAGCATACAATGAATAATCATAATTTAGAACCGTTGCCGTGATTCATGCTAAGGTGTCCATAGTGCCCATTATTGTTTTGCACCATCAGTTTAAATGCCAACAAAATGAAAAAGGCAAATGACATCTTAGTATTATGAAAATATTAAGTATTATGGATCCCATGAATATATCTCAGGTACCACACCCAGGGGTTTACAGGCCACACTTTGAGAATCACTGCCTTTCTGAGCAGCTACTTGAAAGACATGAACTAATTTCTACTATATTCCACAAGATGGTGCTATTATAATGCACATTAGTAATTAAATGTTGGGTCAAAATTGATTTAAAAAATGTGTTCACTTTCAGAAATCAATGTGGCTAAAATGCTTCCTTTTTTTCCCTTTAAGAAAGTTTTCTTAGTTGGCTCCTGGAGCACCAGGTCTATCTTCATATCCGAGCCCTCGCTTCCAGCACAGAACCTTCTTCCTTAAATACTGCTTTGCTACAGTTACCTTCTATATAACCCTTTCCTTGGGTGCACAGAATCACCTCATGTTAATTTGGATGGTCACATTTTGCAATCATGGAATGCAAAGGACTCTCAAACTTTATCATTAAATGGTATTTATTAAGAAAATTTCACCTCCTTCCAAATGCCTTCTACTTTTGTTTTTGAAAACCACACACCCTGGAAATCCATGGAGCTTTTGTGGAGATGGGAACATTTAGTTCTGTGGTTCTTAGCATTTATTTTCTGGGGGGAGGGTGGCAAATCCTTTTGTGAATTTAACAAAAGCTGTGGACATTTTTCTAAGAAAAATGTACATGTACATATGTGAAATTTTGCATGTCATTCCAATGGGTTTATATATGCTCTGAATCCATGATTCAGGTTAAGAACCACTGCTTTAATGGTAGAAAAAAATCAAGCCCCACCGATCCCCTGCAGTTAGGTACAACAGAAGTTCATAAGATGAAGTCTGACAAATAAGTTTGTGAACTTGCCACTGTGAGCTTACATTGGCAGCACTGTACACACAGCTCAGTAAAGTTTCATAACCTCGGTATATCAGTGTCTCACAGCTCTGTTCATGTTGACATATGGCAGTGTCTTGCTGAGTGGTGTTCATTATTGTTGGTGCATGTTTTTGTGTGCCATTGGGAGAATGTCTGAGCTTGAATTAGAGCAATGAACAAACATTAAACTTCTTGTGAAACTTGGCAAGAGTGGAAGTGAAATCAGGCATATGTTAGTCCAATTTTATGGGGCTAATGCCATGAAGGAAATGGTGGTGTACAAATGGATTACACATTTCTCTGAGGGGAGAGAATGTGTCACTGATGAAGAGAGGTCAGGGCAGGTAGTAATGAGCAGAGCTGATGAAAACATTGCAAAAATTCATTGAACTGTGTGTCAAAATCATTGGCTGGCTATGAGAAGCATAGCAGACCAAATAAACATTGATACAGAAACAGAAAAATCTTAACTTAAAATCTTGGCATGAGGAAAGGTGTGTGCAAAAATAGTTCTGAAGGAGCTCATCGATGAACAAAAGGAAAGGAGAGTCAAAGTTTGCCAAGACCTTTTGGAGAGGCAAGATGATGTTTTGGGCCATGTTATCACTGGTGATGAAACATGGGTGCACCAATATGATCCTGAAGCAAAGCGTCAAAGTGCAAAATGGAAGTCAACCAATTCTCCACCACCAAAAAAAGTTCTGTCAGTCCAAATCAAAAGTCTAAACAATATTGCTAACCTTATTTGATATCAGAATGATTGTTCATTATTAATTTATACCAACTGGACAAACAGTTAACCAACTTTACTATTTGGAAGTGCTGAAAAGGCTGCATAAAAAAGTTAGACGAAAACGACCTGAACTTTTCGCTGACAATTCATGGCTCTTGCATCACAACAGTGCACCAGCTCACATGGCACTGTCTGTCAGAGAGTTTTTTAGCCAGTAAACAACTGTATGGAACACCCTCCTTACAAGCTTGATCTGGCCCCCAATGACTTCTTTCTTTACCTGAAGATAAAAGAAATATTGAAAGGAAGACATTTTGATAACACTCAGGACATCAAGGGCACTATGATGACAACTCTGATGGCCATTCCAGAAAGAGGTCCAAAATTGCTTTGAAGGGTGGACTAGCCACTGGCATAGCTTCCAAATGGGAGTACTTTGATGGTGACCATAGTGATAGTCAGCAATTCAGCACTTTCTCTAGGATGAGTTTGCGAACTTATTTGTCAGACCTTGTAGACAAAAGAGATTTGGAGTCTTTACTTCATCTTACTGTTTTGTTATTATTTACAACTTTGCATGCTGTAAAATGGTGTTTTCATGCTTTAAAAATCCCTTGCCTCTCCAAATTTTTGGTCAGAATGGTGGAGTAGGTAAATGTTGTACTGACCTCCTCTCACGACCACATCAAAATTACAAGTAAACTATAGAACAACCATCATTGAGAATTACCTGAAGTCTAGTTGAACAGAAGTCTTATAACTAAAAATATACAGAAGGAGTAAAGTAAAGACTGGTAAGAGGTGCAAAGTTGCAGAATGGGCTGGTGCCACACCCACATATGGCAGTTAAAAATTGGGAGGCATACCTCAGCTGTGGATGTCCCCCTGAAGAGTGAGGTGTCCCAGCACCACACCAGGCACCCCAGCCCAGGGTTCCAGTGCCGAGGAGAGAAATCCCCATAACTTCTGGCT
>NW_017731471.1:1437252-1446998 GCF_001890085.2 Hipposideros armiger
CAATCTAGTTTCATTTTTTTGCACATGGGTTTCCAATTTCCCCAGCACCATTTATTGAAGAGGTTTTCTTTTCTCCATTGTATGTTTTTTACTCCTTTGTCAAAAATTATCTCTCCACATTTACGTGGGTTTATTTCTGGTTTTCAATTATATTCCACTGGCCTATGTGTCTGTTTTTCTGCCAATATCATGCTGTTTTGATAATTGTTGCTCTGTAGTCAGGGAGTGTAACCCCTTCAGCATTATTTTTTTTCTTAGGATTGCTTTTGGCTATTCTAAGTCTTCTGATATATTCTACTCCCTCTATGGGAAGGAGTGCTGAAAAGATAAATGAAAATTTGATGATTTTTTTGTTCTATTTATTTAAAAAATGCCATTGGGATTTTGATGGAAATTGCATTAAATATGTATATTGCTTTTGGTAACATGGACATTTTCACTATGTTGATTCTTCTAACCCATGAACACAGAATGTCTTTCCTTTTCTTTGTGTCTTCTTCAATTTCTTTTAAAAATGTCTTACAGCCTTCAGTGTATAGGTCCTTTATATCCTCTGTTAAGTATATTCCTAGGTACTTTCTTTTTTTGCAATTGCAAAAAGGAATTTTTTAAAAACCAGTTTTTTATTAGTTTCAGGTGTAGAAAACAATGTAATAGTTACACATTTACACCTCTCACAAAGTGATAACCCCTCTCCCCCAATCTACTAGCTGTCTGACATTGTATATAGCTGTTACAATCCCATTGACTCTATTTCCTATGCTATACTCCATATCCTGTGAATTAAGATATATATATATATATATACTTATATATATATATAATTATATATATATAATTATAGTTGACAGTCATTATTATTCAGCTTCAGCTTCAGGTGTACACTACAGGCATCTACACCATCCATTAAGCAGTCTCCCTAATAAGACAAGTGTCCATCAGATACCTTACAAAATCTTCACAACATTATTGATTATATTCCCCAAACTGTCTTTTGGATTCCCATGGCAATCTTGTGGTTACCAATCTGTGCTTTCTAATCCACCCACCTTCCCTCTCATCCCCATCCCTTCCCATACAGCAACCCTCAGTTTTCTCTCTCTATCTCAGACCATTTCTGATTAGTTTGCTCATTTATTCTGTTTTTTAGAGTCTGCATATAAGTGAGATCACATGGTATTTGTGTTTCTCCATCTGACTTATTTCACTTAGCATAATGTTGTCTAGGTCCATCCATATCATTGCAAATGGTAACATTTCATACTTCTTTATGCCAAATAATACTCCATTGTATACATGTACCACAGTTTCTTAATCCAGTTGTCTACAGATGGGCAATTTGGTTGTTTCCATGTCTTGGCTATTGTGAATAGTACTTCAGTGAACATAGATGTGCAATATTTTTTCAAACTAGCATTTTGGATTTCTCTGGATAGATACCTAAGAGTGGAATTGCTGGTTCATAAGGCAGTTCCATTTCCATTTTTCTGAGATACTGCCATACTGATTTCCATAGTGGCTGCACCAATCTGCAATCCCACCAACAGTGCACAAGTGTTCCTTTTTCTCCACATCCTCACCAGCGCTTGTTGTTTGTTGATTTGTTAATCATAGCCATTCTGACTTGAGTGAGGTGGTATCTCATTGTTGTTTATATTTGCATTTCTCTAATAATTAATGAGGTCGGACATTTTTTCATATGTCTCTTGGCCATCGTATGTCCTCTAAAAAATTTATCTTCATGCCATCTGCCCATTTTTTTAATTGGGTTGTTGTTTGGGTTTTTTTGGTGTTGAATGAGCTTTTTATAAATTTTGGATATTAACCCCTTATCAGATGTATCATTGACAATTATCTTCTCCCATTCAATAGGATGCCTTTTTGTTTCACTGATGGTTTTCTTTGCTGTGAAAAAACTTTTTAGTTTGATGTGATCCCATATGTTTATTTTTTCTCTTACTTCCTTTGCCTGAGGTGATATATCAGTAAAAATATTACTAAGGGTAATGTCTGTAAATTGACTTCCTATATTTTTTTCGAGGAGTTTTATGGTTTCAGGTCTTACATTTAAGTCTTTAATCCATTTTGAATGTATTCTTGTATATGGCATAAGGAGGTGGTCCAGCTTCATTTTTTAGCATGTGTCTATCCAGATTTCCCAGCACCATTTATTAAATAGTGTCTTTACCCCAATGTGAATTCTTGCTTCCACTGTCATAGATTAAATGACCATATAGGTATGGCTTTATTTCTGGGCTCTCTATTCTGTTCCATTGATCTATGTGCCTGTTTTTATGCCAGTACCATGCTGTTTTGATTACTATAGCCTTGTAGTATGATTTGATGTCAGGTATCATGATACCTCCCACTTTGTTCTTATTTCATGGTTGTCATGGCTATTTGGATCTTTTATAGTTCCATATAAATTTTAGGATTATATGTTCTATTTCTGTGAAAAATGTCATTTGTAATTTGATAGGAATTATGTTGACTGTATATATTGCCTTAGTCGGTATGGACATTTTAACTATATTAATTCTTGCTATCCATGAGCAAGGTATGTATTTGTATTTATTTGTATCTTCTTTAATTTCTCTCTTCAGTGTCTTATACTTTTCTGAGTGCAGATCTTTTACTTCTTTGGTTAAATTTATTCCTAAGTATTTAATAGATTTTGAAGCAATTGGAAGTGGGACTGTTTTCTTAATTTCTCTTTCTGATAGTTTATTATTGGTGTATACAAATGCAACCTATTTTTTAATATTAATTTTGTATACTGCTACTTTACTAAATTCATTGATCAGTTCTAATAGTTTTTTAGTGGAGTCTTTGGGGTTCTGTATAAGTAGGANCTGGAAAGCCCCAGCTGAATCACGCAGGCGCACAGCTCGTGGCCCTACACTCCCAGGAAAACTCCCTGTCTCAGCCTGTCCCAATCAGCCACTCAAAGATCAGGCTGAGCAGCCCGACAGCCAATCGCCACCCAGGCTCCTCTGCACGCACAGTGCGGAAATCGGAGACCTAAGGCGAGTCGCACACTTCTGGGTCTCAATAAGCAGTCTGTTGTAGTCGGAGCGCACTTGCCCGGCATTTGCCTGGCTACGCAGCACAAACAGTATGGAGGGTGGGGCTCCAAGGCCGCATGCGCACGTACGCAGGCACATACGCACTCCTGCACCAATTCCAGCAGACCAATCCAGTCCCAGATCTGAGCCTCTGTGGGAGGGTCCAGCCCTGAAAAAATGGCGGCCTCCTGTGCACAACTCGCGCGCAACAGGGGAACAATGTTTCCACAAACCTCCAGCTCCTGCGCCAAAGGCACTCAGTTCAGTCCTTCCCCGAGTCTCCTGGGCCCCGCTCACACAGCAACTCCCTCCACCAGGAACCGGGTGAGTGCTCACCAGCGAGCAATTCGGTTTGCCGTCTCCACTGGTTCTCCAGCCGCCCCCAGCCTCAGCTAGTTGAGCAAAGAGAGTCCTCACTATTTTCTCCTTCCAGCTATCGTAGAACTCCTTTTCCTGGCAAAGTAACTCTGGGGTGGTGAGCGCGGTGTGGGGCCGGAGGGTCTTGCCCCCAACCAGAGAAGCCTCCGCACCGCTGAGGTGTCCCTCACGGGGTTCGCCCTCTCTCGTATCCGCCCCTCCTATCAGACTTGACGTGGCCTCCTCTTTAAGTCCTTCGTTTAGAGGTTCTAGTCATCTAGGGTCCAGGGAACTTCCAAGGTTGAATATCTTATAAATTATTTGTAATTTTGGTGTGATCCTGGGAGGTATTTGGCACAGTGTTTATTTATTCCGCCATCTTACCGGAAGTTCTTGTATAGTCTTTTGTATTTTTGTGGTGTCCATTGTAACTTACCTTGCATTTCTGATTTTGTTTATTTGAGTTTTTCCTTTTTTTTCTTAATGAGTCTAGCCAGAGGTTGGTCAATTTTATTTGTTTTCAAAAAACCAGTTCTTTGTTGCATTAATTATTTTTATTGATTTTCTGTTCTTTATTTTATTTAATTTTGTTCTAATGTGTATTATTTCCTTCCTTCTACTGACTTTGGGCTTTTTTTTTTCCTTTTCTAGTTCTTTAAGGAGAAATGTTAGGTTGTTTATTTAGGATTTTTTTGTTTGTTTTTTGAGGTAGGCCTGTAATGCTATAAACCTCCCCCTTATTACTGCTTTTGCTGTATCCCCCACATATGTCTTATTGTCTTTCTCATTTGTGTGTATCTTTTGATCTCTTCTTTTATTTCTTTTTTGAACCAGCCATTGTTCAGTAGCATAATGTTTATACTCCACATATGTGTGGTATTTCCAGCCTTTTTTTTGCAGTTGATTTCCAATTTCAAATCATTGTGGTCAGAGAATATGTTTAGTATGATTCCAAACTTCTTAAATTTGTTGAGACTAGTTTTGTGCCCCAACATGTGGTCTGCCATTGAGAATATTTCATGTGCACTGGAGAAAAATATATATCCTGGTATTCTGGAGTGAAAAAATCTCTGTAAATATTATGTTCACTTGGACTAATGTGCAATTTAAGCACAGTATTTCCTTATTAATTTTTCTGTTTGGATGATCTATCCATTGCTGTCAATGTGGTATTTAAGTCCCTTACTATAATCGTATTTCTTTCAGTTTCTGTCTTTATTTCTGTTAGTAATTGCTTTATATATTTTGGTGATCCCAAGTTGGGTGCATACGAGGTCAGACAATTAAGTTTGTGAACTTTCTAGCTTGTGCTTACATGGTGGAAAGTTTGCAAACTTAATTGTTCCACCTCGTGTATATTGTTAAGTGTTGTGTCTTCTTGATGTATTGTTCCCTTTATCATTATAAGGTGTACATCTTTGTCTCTTGCTACCTTTTTTATTTTGAAATCTAATTTGCCTGATACCAATATGGCTACACCCCAGTTTTTTCTGGATGCCATTTGCTTGGGGTGTCATTTTCCACCCCTTCATTTTGAATCTATTTTGTCTTTGCAGCTGAGATAGGTCTCCTGAAGGCAGCATAGAACTGGGTTCGTTTTTTAATCCATCTGTGCCTTTTATTTGGTGACTTCAGTCCATTTCATATTTAGGATGATTATATGAGGATTTCCTATAGCCTTTTTATCCTTTGTTTTCTGGTGGCTCTGTGTCTCCATTGTTTCTGTTTTCTTTTCTTTTCTTTTTTTTTTTAAAGATTTTTTTGGGGAATTGGGGAAGGGGAACAGTGTCGGGGAACTGGAGAAGGGGAAGAGCCAAGTTGTTTTCTTCAATCTTAGTTGTGGAGGGCTCAGCTAGCTCAATTACAAGTCCCATCACCATCTGGCCACCTGTCGGCAGCATGCGGCCACTCAACTCAAGGTGCCATGTTTAATCTTAGTTGCGGGTGGGCGTAGCCTACCATCCCATGCAGGAGTCGAACCAGAAACTTTAATGTTAGGAGCACATGCTCTCACCAGCTAAGCCATTCTGCCACAGGCAGCTCAGTGGCAGTTCAGCTCGGGCGCAGCTCACTGGCCCATGTGGGAATTGAACCGGCGATGCTGTTGCTCAGAGTTTGCACTCTTAACCAACTGAGCCACTCGGCCGCCCCTTCATTGTTTCTTTTCCCTTGTATTTCTGTCTATTATTTTAGTTTGGTTGTATTCTATCATTTTTCGTCCATTTCCTCTTTTTTATGTTATGTGTCTCAGCTCTAGATTTTTGTTTTGTAGTTACCATTAGGTTTATGCAAGAAAAAAGTTTTATATGTACAATAGTCATTTTTCTTCTGATTGCATTTTGTCTCCATCCACCTGTGCAAGCTCTCTTCTTTTTCCAATCTCCTTTTAAGTTTTTGTAGTCACAAATTATCTTTTTTTAATGCTGTGCTTTCATTTCCAAATTGCAGTAGTGGTTTTCTCCCTTTTTAATGCTTTTTCCTCCTTTAACTTTTATGTTACATTTAAGTGTTTAATATCCTATTTTCAGCAAGAGTTGCAATGTCCTGCTTCTGTCTGTCTGTTTGTCATTTTACTGACAGTTTTGTATCCTTTTGTATTTTTCTTTCAGGTAGAAGAGCACCTTTTAGTATTTCTTGTAATTCAGGTCTTGTGGTGGTAAATTTCCTCAGGTTCTGTTTGTCTGGAAAAGCCTTTATTTCTCTTTCATATCTAAAGGATAACTTTGTGAGATATATTATTCTTGACTGGTGATTTCTTTCAGTATTTTGAATATTTCATTCCACTCTCTCCCAGCTTGTAGGGTTTCTGCTAAAAAATCCAATGATGATCTAATGGAGTTTTCTTTATAAATTACCACCTTCCCTGGCTGCTGTCATCAATTTTTAACAGCTTTAATATAATGTGCTTTAGAGAAGGTCTTTTTGGATCGAGATAATTAGGTATTCTATTAAGTTTCTTGGATTCAAGGATCCAATTCTTTCCATAAGTTTGGGAAGTTCTCATCTATTATTTGTCTATATAAGCTCTTTGTTCCTTTCTCACTCTTTTCTCCTTCTGGTACACCCAGTATTCTTATATTGCTCTTTCTAATGGATCAGAGCATACTCATAATGCTCTTTCATTTGTTTTTAACTTTCAATTCTCTCTTTTCTTCTACCTGAGTCATTTCCAGATTTCTATCTTCAATATCATTAATTCTTTCATTCATCTAATCTGCTCCAGTTCATGTGTTCTCTAGTTCATTCTTCATTACATTTATTGAGCTCTTCACCTCCAAAATTTGTTTGGGTCTTTTTAAAAATTATTTCAATTTCTTTGTTAAAGCACTCCCTTTGCTTATTGATTTTATTTCTGAGCATGTTGCTCTGCTTTTCTGAGTTTTCTTATATCTTGTTGAGTTTTTTCACAGCAACAATCTTGAATTCTCTGTCATTTAAGTCACACTCTTCCATGTGTTTATTTTCTGGAGAGCTCATTTTCTTTCTGAACTCCCTCATTACTTTGAATATTCATTTTTGGTTCGTGGATTATTTCTCTGGGTATTTGTGGAAATGAAAAAAAAAATTTTTAAGTTTGAATCCTACGTGTTTAGCTGGTTAATAAGTGTAAATATTTCTTTTGTTTTCCAATAGGTGGTGCTGAAGCACAAGTTTTTCTTTTCTTCTACTTGCACTACTGGTGTTTCCAGTAGTCGGGTGATCTCACCTCAGCTGTGGAAAACACCTAGTATTCTCCAAGGAGGTGAGTGTCCTCTTTATGATCCAGTTACCTTGGTCTCAGGACACTACCCCCATAGTGGCATGAAGCAGGCTATGGGGCTCCTGGCTTGTATGTTCCCGGTGCTGCCTTCTTGCAGCCAGAATTCGCCAACAGTGCCATTCTGTCTGAAGAGTTCCATCTGTCTCTATCAGGCTTTGCCATGATTGGTGGGGGAGGGATTGGCAGGGGAGGTGGATATGCACATCTGCAGCTCTGCTTTTACTAATGGGTTCGATTGCAATGAGTACAGACCACTTAGGCTGGAAAGTGTCTTCTGCCCTTTCACTATGTGCTGAGTGAGGATTTTACTGCTGGAAGTGACACAGGATAATGGGGGTGGGGGCACGTTCTAATGTGTGTGGCTTTCTTTGTCTGGTGATGGCAGTTTGAGGAATGCTGCCACCCTTTGCATTGCTTTGCTGCCCCTGACCCTGGGCTCAGCCTCTCTGTGTACTGACTAGCCAGGCCAAATTGTTGGCTCTGCACTTCCTGTCTGGCCTGCACAGTGGGTGGTGCACTCTGATCCTTCATTGCTATTGTATACTCTGGGGTCACCGGGAGCACTGTACTGCATCTGCAACCTTTATTTCTGTCTTTCCCTCCATCCTGTCTGCCATGATTGCTCCCATATGCCCACCTTCACATGTCTCCATGTGGGGATCCCTCAGATACGTTGGTGTATATAGAAGGGAATCCTTTGTTTAAATATAGCTATCTAATGTGTTGGGACTTCAAGGGCAGATACTTGGAGGTCTTCTTACACAATCATTTGGCTGATGTCTCTCTCTATGTGCCTCTTTTAGTAAAATAATTTTTTAATGATTTAATTATTGTTGACATACAATTTTATATTAGTTTCACTTATACAACATAGTGATTAGACATTTATATAACTTACAAAGTGATCACTTTGATAAATTTAGTACCCATCTGACACCATACGTAGTTATAATATTATTGACTCTATTCCTTATGCTGTACTTTACATTCTGTGACTATTTTGTAACTAACAACCTGTACCTCTTGTTTATTTTCCTCCTTCATCCATCTCCCCAACACCCCTTCCATCTGGCAACCATCAAAATATTCTTTATCTATGAGTATGTTCCTGCTTTGTTTGTTCTTTACATACTACATATAGATGAAATATGGTGTTTGTGTTTCTCTGTCTGACTTATTTCACTTAGCATAATACCCTCTAGATCCATCCATGATGTTGCAGATGGCAAGTTTTCATTCTTTTAATGGCTGAGTAATATTCCAATGTGAATGTGTGTGTGTGTGTGTGTGTGTGTGTGTGTATGCACATGTGCACACATGTGTACCACTTCTTTATCATCTATTGATGGACATTTAGGTTGCCTCCACATTTTGGCTGTTGTAAATAATACTGCAATGAATATATAGATGCATATGTCATTTCAAATTAGTGTTCTGGGTTTCTTTGAAAAATAACCAGAAGTGGAAATACTGGGTCCTTCTTTGTCTCTTGTTATAGCCTTTGTTTTAAACTCTGTTTTGTCTGATAATAGTATTGCTACCCTATCTTCTTTTTTTTGTTTGTTTCCATTTTCATGAAATATCTTTTTTCATCCTTTTACTTTCAGTCTGTGTGTGTCTTGATGTGAAGTGACTCTCTTGCAGGCAGCATATATAAGGGTCTTCTTTTCTCATATATATTTAGCCACCCTATGTCTTTTGATTGGAGAATTTAAATCATTTACATTTAAAGTAATTGTTGATAGATATGTAGTTATTGTCATTTTATTATTCATATATTTTCTTCTTCTTCTTCTCCTCCTCCTTCTCCTCCCCCTCCTCCTCCTCCTTCTCCCCCTCCTTAAAAAATTCCCTTTAATGTTTCTTGTAATATTGGTTTGATGGTGATGAACTCCTTTATATTTTTCTTGTTTGGGAAGTTCTGTATCTTGCTTCAATTTTAAATGACAGCCTTGCTGAGAAGAGTGGTCTTGGCTGTAGGTCCTTACTTTTCACCACTTTGAATATTTCCTGCCACTCCCATCTGGCCTGTAAAGTTTCTGTTGAGAAATCAGCTGGCAATCTTATGGGAGCTCCCCTGTAAGTAACTAGTTTTCTTTCTCTTGCTGCTTTTGGGAGTCTCTCTGTCTTTAATACTTGCCATTTTAATTATAATGTGTTTTGGTGTGGTCCTGATTGGGTTTATCTTGTTTGGGACTCTCTGTGTTTCCTGAGCTTGTATGTCTATTTCCTTTGCCAGGTTAGGAAAAATTTCAGTCATTATTTATTCAAATAGGTTCTCAATATCTTGCTTTCTCTCTTCTCTTTCTGGAAGCCCTATGATGTGAATGTTGTTGTGCTTAATGTTGTCCCAGAGGTTTTAAACTATCATCATTTTTAAAAATTATTTTTCCTTTTTGCTGTTTTGATTGGGTATTTTCTGCTACCTTGTTTTTCAAATCACTGATTTCATCCTCTTCTTCATCTAGTCTCCTGGTGATTCCTTCTAGTGCAGTCTTCATTTTAGTTATTGTATTCATTTCTGACTGGCTCTTTTTTATGGTTTCAATGTCCATTTTTATGCT
>NW_017731471.1:1448142-1473461 GCF_001890085.2 Hipposideros armiger
GGGTCCCACAGAGTCACCAGTGTTGAGTGAGTGGAAGTCACTAAGTGAATAGCAGATTCATATTTGGCCACATGGATGAGGCCTCAACACAGAAAAGATGGCATCCACCTGTTGACTGAATGGGAGGAGTTTTCTACACAGAAAAATGGCTATGGTCCCTCTAGTTCTCATCCTGAAGCCACACAACTCAGTCTCTTCCTGTATGTCTCTGACACCTCCTGAGTTACTGTTCCTCCACTAAAACCCAGGGTGAGTTCCTGCGATTGAATGAGTCTGTGCAATGACCCTTTAAAAGTATGTTTGGGTTTCCCATAGTCTTCCATTTCAATGGGATGGTTGGAATCCCCACTGTTTTCCCAGCCAGGTGTTGTGGGGGCTTCTCTTCCCAGCACTTGTACTCCAGGCTGGGGAGCCCAGTGTGGGGCTGGGGTCCCTCACTCCTGTGGGTGGAGACCTACGTGGCTGAGATATCACTCTCGATATTTATCCACCACATGCAAGTGTGTGGTCAGCCCTTTTCCTGTCTTAACCTCTCCTACCAGTCTTTACATGGCTTCTTTTTTATATCATTAGTTATAGAATTTCTGTTCAGCTAGACTTTAGATGGTTCTCCAGGATTATTGTTCTATAATTTAGTTGTAATTTTATTTATTGATTTATTTGAAATAATAATTTTTAAACATTTTTATTAAAATATATCTAACATACAATATTATATTAGTTTCAGGTATACACCATAGTTGTTCAACATTTACATACCTAAAGAAATGATCACCATGAAAAATCCAGCAACCATCTGACACTGTGCCATGCTATCACAATATTATTGACTACATTCCCCATGCTGTATGTTATATCCCCATGAATTATTTGTTTTATACCTGGAAATGTGAACCTTTTATTCCCCTAGACCTTCTCCCCTTTTTAATTTTTGAATTACAGTTGGCATTCAATATTATTTTATACTAATTTCAGGTGTACATCATAGTGGTTAAATATTCATATAATTTAAGAACTGATCCTCCTGACTAGACTAGTAATCACCTGACACTATACATGGTTATTATATATTACTGACTATATGCCGTATGCTTTGCTTTACATCCCCATGATTATTTTGTAACTATCAATCTGTATTTCTTAATCCCTCCACCTTTTTACCACCCCTCTCTACCCTTCCATCTATCACCCCGATAAATCTAGTACCCATCTGATACCATACATAGATATTAAAATATTATTGACTATATTCCTTTGCTGTACCCTGCACCCCCATGACTACTGTGTAGCAACCAATTTATACTTCTTCATCCCTTCCCCCTTTTCACCTACCACTAACCCTCTCCTGTCTGGAAAATACCAAAATGTTATTTGTATCTATGAGTCTGTTTCTGTTTTGTTTATTTTGTTCTTTAGATTCCACTATAAGTGAAATCATATGACATCTGCCTTTCTTTGTCTGATACTTCACTCAGCACAATATCCTCCGGGTCCAACCATACTGCCACAGGTGANACTAAGTTCCTTAAACATTCTTATAACCAGTGTTCTAACTTCTGTTTCATTCAGTTCCAATTCTGGAGGTTTCTTCTGTTGTTTTATTTGGGACATATTTCTTTGTTTTCTCATTCTGGCTGCCTCCCTGTTTGCTTTGATGTATTAGGTAGATCCCCTAGGTCTCTCAGTCTTTGCTGAGTGATCTTATGTGGTATGTGTCCTTTATGTTTGAATTGCATATTTTCCCTATTCTCCTGTGTGTGTGTTCCAGAGGTATCCCTTGTGTTGTGTGTATTCTCCTGTTGAAGTTGAGCTTTAATTGCTTTTGACTTATCACTGAATGGGATTGACTCCCAGGCTGACTATCTGTGAGAACTGGCTATGTCTCCAGTGTATGAGCTGTTGTGTGAGGGTTGACTCCTCAGATGAGGCTTGATCTCTATGGGCTCGTGTACCAGTGGAGAATTCCCTTTGGGTCTGTCCCTTGTCAGTCAAACGTGGTAAAGCTCTGGTTTGGACTAGAGTTGGCCTCTGGTTGTGTCTATTCTTGTAACTCTTGGGCTGGGCCCTTGTGCATTGTGATTTCAGAACAAAACAAACCAACAAGCAAAACAACAACAACAAAATACCAAATACACTCACACACAAAAATAACTAACAACAACATTCAGCACAAACAAAAATATCAAAAATAAAACAAAACAAAACAAAATCAAAACAAAAAATAGCAACACCAAAAAATCAATACAGAAAAAATGGAAAGGAGGAAAAGTAGAGCAAGGAAGAAAGAAAAGAAGAGAAAGAGAAAGGGATAGAAAAGAAAAAATATATGTAACTAAAAATGATAATAATAATAACATAAAATAAAATAAAAAACAAAAAACAAACAAAACAAAACAAAAAAAACAACAGCTCCAGTCTTGGCTTAAGTCCACCAAATTATCTCCAGGTTGTCCTCTACTATAGAAAATCTCCTGTGCGTCTTGTGGAAGTGGAGCCGGCCACCTGGCACCCAAAATGACCCTGGCAATGCAGTTCTAGGTGAGTAGGGCTATGGGGTGTGCTTGGTAGGTTTTACAAAGTCAGTGCAGTTTTTGCTCTTGCCTGCATAAACACGTGCAGAGAACACCACAGCCAGCCACCAGGAGGTGGGCTTCTTCTCTGTGCTCAGGTCTCCTGGGTCTTAGGGCACTTCTTCCGTCGGGGGTGTGTGGAGGGCATGAGATTTCTGAACTTCTGAAAGCCCAGGGATGCTTCTGCAACCTGCTGCTGACACCTGCATGTAACTCAGCAGCTCTAATTGCCCTGCGGGGAGCCACCCAGAAAAGGTGGGGGCCGGGTAGGCAGTGCCTTTGTCACCCTGGCCAGCCCAGCAGTATCACACTCATCCCAGCCTCTTCCATAGGTCACAGCTACAAAATGGTTTTTCCAGGTCTTTGACGGCTGCATTCCTCTGTAGTCGGACACTATTCCTTTCCATTCTGGGACCAGCTTAAAACTCTTATGGAGAGAGTAGGAGAGCTGTGGGATAGTGGGAGGGAGGGGTCCAGGTACAGTGTTTTCTCTGCTTTTTGCCTGACCATGGGAGCCCAGACATAGTTCTCAGTTGAGGTCTCTGCCTCGAACACTGGGCACCCCTGTCCTATATGCTGATCCCTTGACAGGACTGTGGGGCTAGGGAGAGAGCATGCAGCATGGCTGTTGTGATATCCAGTCTGTATCCTGGGGTCCTGCATCTCTGCAGCTGTGGCTGCAGGCCACATCTCCCCACTTCCACCTTCCATCTTCCTCCACTCACCCGGTTTGCTCACCTTCAGGTGATCCTTGTTTGTGTCTCTTAGCTGTCCTGTGTGATGAGCACAGAATCCTTTGATGAGTTATAGATGTTCAATTTGTGATAACTTCTAGGGAAGAATTCAAGAAACCCATCTCAAACCACCATTTCTATGACATCACTCCAGGAATTGTTTTATATCATTTATTTTTTTCTGAAATTTCATTGTTATTATATAGGAGTGCAATGGGTTTTTGTACATTGATTTTGTAGCTAACAACTTTAGTGTACTCATTTATTGTTTTTAATAGCTTGTTGGTGGAGCCTTTAGAGTTTTCTATATAAAGAATCATGTCATTTGCAAAAAGTGACAATTTAACTTCTTTATCCCCAATTTGGATGCCTTTTATTTCTTTCTCTTGCCTGATTGCTCTGGCTAGGACTTCCAATACTCTGTTGAACAACAGCGGTTATAGGGGAAAATGCTGTCTTTTTCCTGAATGTAGATCAAAAGGCTTCAGTTTTTTACCATCAATTATGATATTAGCTGAGGGTTTGTCATATATGGACTTTATTATGTTAATGTATTTTCATTTTATACCCATTTTATTAAGTGTTAATCATAAGTGGATGTTGTATCATGTCAAATGATTTTTCTGTGTCTATTGATGTAATCATAGATTTTTTCTTTTATTTTTTTTTATGTAGTGTATCACATTGATCAATTTGTGCATGTTGAACCATCCTTGTACCCCTGGAATGAACCCTACGTCATTGCAAAGAATAATCTGTTTAATGCATTGTTGTGATTTGCTAGAATCTTGTTTAGGATTTTTGAATCTGTATTAATGAGAGATATTGGTCTTTAATTTTCTTTTTATGTGTTATCCTTACCAGATTTTGGTATCAGGGTAATGTTGGCCTCATGAAATGAGTTAGAAAGTATTGCCTTTTCTTAAATTTTTAGGAAGAGTTCGAGAAGGACTGCTGTTAGACCCTCCTTGAATATTTGGTAGCATTCACTAGTAAAGCCATCTGGTCCTGAACTTTTGCTTTTGGTCAGGTTTTGGATGACTGATACAATTTCCTTAATGTTGACCAGTCTATATAGATTTTCCACTTTTTTGTGATCCAGTCTAGGAAGGCTATATGTTTCTAAGAACACGTGCATTTCTTCTAGGTTATTGAATTTGGTAGCATATAGTCCTTCATAGTATTCTTTTTTAAAAAATTAAAGTTTATTGGGGTGACAGTCATAAGCAAAGCTACATAGATTTCAGGTGTACAATTTTGTAATACATCATCTATATATCACATTGTGTGTTCACCACCCAGAGTCAGTTCTCTTTCCATCACTATATATTGATCCCCTTTACCCTCATCTATCACTGTCCTCCCCCTTTACCTTCTGATAACTTCTAAACTATTTTCTGTGTCTCTGAGTTTTGTTTCTTCATTTGTTTTTCTTGTTCTTTTGTTGTTTTCAGTTTTATATACCACATATCAGTGAAATCATATGGTTCTCGAATTTTTCTGTCTGACATTTCTCTTAGCATTATAATCTCAAGATCCATCCACGTTGTTGCAAATGGTGCTATTTCATTTTTTCTTATGGCTTGATTAAGTAAAGAAGTTGTGGTATGCATACACAATGGAATACTGTTCTGCAATAATATTCTTATATGATCCTATGTATTGCTGTGTTATCCGTGGTAACTTTTCATCTTTCATTTCTGATTTTGTTTGTGTGTTTTCTCTTTTTCTCTTAGTGAGTCTAGCCAAGGGTTTGCCAATTTTATTAACCTTTTCAAAGATCCAGCTCTTTGTTGCATTACTTTTATTCTATTGTATTTTTTGTTCTTTATTTCATTTAGTTCTGCTCTAATTTTTATTATTTCCTTTCTTCTGCTGACTTTGTATTTCATTTGTTCTTTTTCTAGTTCCTTAAGGTGTAACATGAGGTTGTTTATCTGGGATTTTTCTTCTTTCTTGAGATAGGCCTGTAATGATATAAATTTCCCTCTTATTACAGCTTTTGTTGCATCCAATAGTTTTGATGCAATGTATTTTCATTCTCATTTGTTTCTATGTATCTTTTCATGTCTCCTCTTATTTCTTCTTTGACCCAGTAATTCTTTAAAATCATGTTATTTAATCTCCACATGTTTGTGGTTCTTCCTGCTTTCTTTTTGCAGTTGATATCCAATTTCAAAGCCTTGTGACCAAGGAATATGCTTGGTTATGATTTCAATTTTGTAAAATATGCTGAGGCTAGTTTTATGTCCCAATATATGGTCTAACCTTGATAATTTGCCATGTACACTAGAAAAAAATGTATAGTTGGTGTTCTAGGATGAAGTGCTCTATAAATGTCAATTTTGTTCATTTGGCCTATTGTGTCATTTAGGGCTGATATTTCTTTATTTGTTTTCTGTTTGGATGATCCATCCAAAGCTGTCAATGATATATGTAGGTCCCCTAAAATAATTGTGTTTTGGTCAATTTCTCTCTTTGGTTCTGTTAGTATTGGGTTGTCAGAAAAGTCATGCTGCATTTTTGCAATAAAAACATAGAAAAAATATGTCATGACTTTTCCGACAACCCAATAGTTGCTTTGTATATTTTGGTGCTGCCTGATTGGGGGCATACAAGGTCTGACAATTAGGTTTGTGAACTTGCCACTGTGAGCTTACATTGTTAGCACTGTACAAACAGCTTGGTAACCTTGGTATATCAGTGTCCCACAGCTGTGTTCATGTTGACATGTGGTGGTGTCTTGCTGAGTGGCATTCATTGTTGTTGTTGTAGGTTTTTGTGTGCCATTGCAAGAATGCCTGAGCTTGAATTAGAGCAACGAACATTACATTTTTGTTAAACTTGCCAAGAGTGGAAGCAAAATCAGGGAATGTTAGTTCAAGTTTATGGGGATAATGCCATGAAGAAGATGGCAGTGTACAAATGGATTAAACATATTTCTGAGAGGAGAGAAACATCACTGATGAAGAGAGGTCAAGTCAGCCAGTAATGAGCAGAACTGATGAATACAATGCAAAAATTTGTCTATTTGTACATCAGAATCATCAGCTGACTGTGAAAAGCATAGCAGACCAAGTAAACATCGATAGAGAAACAGGAAAACCTTTACTGAAAATCTTGACATGAGAAAGGTCTATGCAAAAATGGCCCTGAAGGAGCTCACTGATCAACAAATGCAAACAAGAGTCAAAGTTTGCCAAGATCCTTTGGAGATGCAAAACGATGTTCTGGGCCATGTTATCACTGGTGATGAAACATGGGTGAACCAATATGACCCTGAAACGAAGCGTCAAATTGCAAAGTGGAAGTCAGCCAATTCTCCATGACCAAAAAATTACGTCAGTCCAAATCAAGAATCAAAACAATGTTGCTAACCTTTTTTGATATCAGAGGAATTATTCATTATGAATTTCTAAAAACTGGACAAACAGTTAACCAAGTTTACTATGTGGAAGTGATGAAAAGGCTGCATGAAAAGTTAGATAAAAATGACCTGAACCTTTCACCAATAATTCATGGCTGTTGCATCATGACAATGTACTAGCTCAAACAGCACTGTCTGTCAGAGAGTTTTTAGCCAGTAAACAAATAACTGTATTGGAACACTCTCCCTGTTCACATGATCTAGCCCCTAATAACTTCTTTATTTACCCAAAGATAAAGGAAATATTGAAAGGAAGATATTTTGGTGATATTCAGAATATCAAGGGCAATGTGATGATAGTTCTGATGGCTCTTTCAGAAAATGTGTTTCAGAATTGCTTTGAGGGGTGGATGAGGTGCTGTCATTACTGCATAGTTTCCAAGGGGAGTACTTTGAAGGTGACCATAGTGATATTCAACAATAGGGTATGTAGCACTTTTCTATGATGAGTTTGTATACATAATTGTCAGAAATCATAGTCCAACTCACAGGAGCAGAGAATATAATGGTGCTAGCCAGGGGCTAGGGAGAAGAGGAAATGAAAAATTGTTGAATGGATATAAAGATTTAGTTATGCTAAATGAGTAAGTTCTAGAGATCTGCTGTACAACATAGTGCCTACAGTTAACAGTACTATATTGTGCACTTAAAATTTGGTTGAGAGGGTAGATCTCATGTTAAGTGTATACATAACCCCTTTTCTCCCAGTCAAAAAGCAAAGAGGCACAAGGAAACTTTTGGAGGAAAATGGATGTTTATTACCTTCATTAGGTCCATGATTTTACAAGTGTATGCATATGTCCAAACTCATCAAACTTTCTAGATTAAACATGTGCAGGTTTTCATATATTACACCTCAATAAAGTTTTTTGAAAAATGGAAAATAAAATACTATGAGATACCACTTCACACTCACTAGGATGGATACAACAAAAAAGATAGCCAATTATATGTGTTAGTGAGGATGTGTAGATATTAGAAGTCTCACACACTGCTGGTTAAAATGTAAAATAATGTGACAACTCTGAAACACAGTTATACATATTCTCAAAATGTTAAAAATAAAGTTACCGTATGGCTCAGTAAGTTTACCCTTAGATGTATACCCAAGAGAACTGAAAACCCATGTTCCCACAAAGAGCTGTATGTGAACATTCATAGTACCATTATTATTTTCTTTTAAATAAATAAATATTTGTTTATTAGTTTCAGGAGTACAAAACAATGCAATAGTTATACTTTTCACCTCTCACAAAGTGACAACACCTCTCCCCCAATCCACCACAACCACACTCCCCCCCTGATATCATACATATCTATTACAATTCCATTGACTCTACTCCCCACCCTATACTCCACATCCTGTGAATATATATGTTAAATTATAGTTGACATAAAATATTATTCAACATCAGCTTCAGGTATACAGTGCAGTGGTCAAGCCTCTACAGCTTCCATGAATTGGTCTTCATAACAAGACATGTGTCCATCTGACACCCTAAAAAATATTTACATTACTAATTATATTTTCCAAACTGTCTTTTATATCCCTGTGGCAATATTGTAGTTACCAAATTATGCTGCCTAATCCCTTCCCCTTTTCCCTCATCCCCACCCCCATCCCATCTAGCAACCATCAGTTTTTCCTCTATATCTCTGAGACTATTTCTGTTTATTTTGTTCCTTTATTCAGTTCTTTAGATTCCATATATAAGTGAGATCATATGGTATTTGACTTTCTCCAACTGACTTATTTCACTTAACACAATGTTCTCTAGGTCCATCCATATCGTTTCAAATGGTACGATTTCATTCTTCTTTATAGCAGAGTAATACTCCATTGTATAAATGTACCACAGTTTCTTAATCCAGTCATCTACCAATGGGCATTTTGGTTGTATCCAAGTCATGGGTATTGTAAGAGCACTGCAATGAACATAGGGGTGCATGTATTTTTTTGAATTAGTGTCTTGGTTTTCTGTGGATAGATACCTAAGAGTGGAATTGCTGGGTCATAAGGTAGTTCCATTTCCAGTTTTTTGAGATACCTCCATACTGATTTCCATAATGGCTGCACCAATCTGCAGTCCCACCAACAGTGCACCAGGGTTCCCTTTTCTCCACAGCCTCGCCAGCACTTGTTGCTTGTTGATTTATTTATGACAGACATTCTGACTGAATGAGGCATTATGTGCATATCTCTAATGATTAGTGAGGTTGAACATTTTTTTATATGCCTGTTGGCCATCTGTATGTCCTCTTTAGAGAATTGTCTCTTCATATTCTCTGACCATTTTTAAATTGGGTTGTTTGGTTTTTTGGTGTTGAGTTGCATGCTTGTTTTGTAAATTTTGGATATTAACCCCTTATCAGATATATCATTGGCAAATGTCTTCTCCAATTCAATAGGCTTCCTTTTTGTTTTATTGATGATTTCCTTTGCTGTGAAAAAACTTTTAAGTTTGATGCAATCCCATGTGTTTATTTATTTATTTTATTTCCCTTGCTTGAGGGGATATATCAGTAAAAATATTACTCAGGGTAATGTCTGCAAATTTACTTCCTGTTTTCTTCTAGGAGTTTTATGTTTTCAGGTCTTACATTTAAGTCTTAAATACATTTCAAATTTGTTCTCATATATGGCATACGTAGGTGGTCCATTTTCATTTTTTTGCATGTGTCAATCCAGTTTTCCCGGCACCATTTATTAAATAGACTATCTTTACTCCAATGTAAATTCTTGCTTCCATTGTCATAGATTAAATGACCATATATGAATACATTTATTACCGGAGCCTCTGTTTTCTTCCGTTGATCTATGTGTCTGTTTTTATGGCAGTACCATACTGTTTTGATTACTATAGCCTTGTAGTATGATTTGATGTTGGGTAGCATGATACCTCCCACTTTGTTCTTATTTCTCAAGATTGTCATGGCTATTTGGGGTCTTATATGGTTCTGTATAAATTTTTGGATTATATGTTTTATTTCTGAGAAAAATGTCATTGGTAGTTTGATAGGAATTGCATTGAATCTATATATTGCCTTAGGTAGAATTGACATTTTAACTATATTAATTCATCACATCCACGAACATGTATGTATTTCTATTTATTTGTATCTTCTTTAATTTCTCTCTTCAGTGTCTTGCAATTTTCTGAGTATAGGTCTTTTACTTTTTTGGTTAAATTTATTCCTAGGTAGTTTATTGTTTTTGAAGCATTGTAAATGGTATTGATTTATTGATTTCTTCTTCTGATAGCTTATTATTGGTGTATACAAATACAACTGATTTCTGAATATTTATTTTGTATCCTGCTTATTTACTAAATTCCTTTATTAATTCTAATCATTTTTGGTGGAATCTTTGGTATTCTCTCTATGTAGTATTATATCATCTGCATATAATGACAATTTTACCTCCTCCTTTACAATTTGGATGACTTTTATTTCACTTTCTTGTCTGATTGCTGTGGCTAGAACTTCCAGAACTTTGTTGAATAAAAGTGGTGAAAGTGGGCAGCCTTATTTTGTTCCTGATCTTAAAGGGAAAGCTTTTAGCCTTTCCCCATTGAGTACGATGTTTGCTGTCGGCCTATCATATATGGCCTTTATTATGTTGCGATATGATCCCTCTGTTCACACTTTGCTAAGAGTTTTAATCATAAATCGCTGCTGGATTTTGTCAAATGCTTTTTCTGCATCTATTGATATGATCATATGATTTTTTTCGTTTTGTTAATGTGATATATTATGTTAATTGATTTGCGGATATTGAACCAACCTCGCATACCAGGAATGAATCCCACTTGATTGTGGTGTATAATCTTTTTAATGTGTTGCTGAAATACTAATTTTGTTGCTGATTTTTGTGTTTATGTTCATTAGGGATATTGGCCTGTAGTTTTCTTTTTTCATAATGTCTTTGTCTAATTTTGAGATCAGAGTAATAGTGGCCTTATAAAATCTGCTTGGGAGCCTTCCCTCTTTCTGTGTTTTTTGAAATAGTTTGAGGAGAATAGGTATTAATTCTTTATTGAATGTTTTGTAAAATTCACCTGTGAAGCCATCTTGTCCAGGACTTTTGTTTGTTGGAAGCTCTTTGATTACTGATTCAATTTCTTTGGTAGTAATCAGTCTGTTCAGAGTTTCTGTTTCTTCTTGGTTCAGACTTGGAATATTGCATGCTTCTAGAAATTTATCCATTTCTTCCAGATTGTCTAGTTGGTTGGCATATAGTTGCTCAGAGTATTTTCTTACAATTTTCTGTATTTCTGTGGTATCTGTTTTCACTTCTCCTCTTTCATTTATGATTTTATTAATTTGGGTCCTATCTCTCTTTTTTTGGTGTGTCTGGCTAAGGATTTGTTGATTTTGTTTATTTTTTTAAAAAAACAGCTCTTGGTTTCATTGATCTTTTTTTATTGATTTTGTTGTCTCTATTTCATTTATATCTGCTCTGAATTTTATTATGTCCTTCTTTGTACTCCCTCCCTTTGGGCTTGTTTTGCTGACAAGATCCGCTCATCAACCGAAGCTACCGGAGTGGACTGGGTGGGAGATTAGAAAAGAAAGACACAGAGACAAAAGCTGGGATTGGGAGGTCCACTGACCACTGATGGTGGAGCAATGGCCTCGTTTATTTTTTGCAGAAAGCTTATATTGTAGCAAGCAGCTGCAGAGAGCAATAAGCAGCTGCAGGGGTTCTATTTATCAGGTTAGACATAGTAAGTTACATCCTGTTATGCACTTCTCTAAGTGCACAAGCAGGTTACATTTTATTATGCACTTTGCTGAAGCTCCTGCAAGGTTCAGCTATTCTTTTTTCTTCTTGGAGCAGTGGGGGTGGAATGTTCCCTGAACTGTTCCACAGGCTGTGAGGACCCTGTCAGCTCACAGCCTGCTCTCCACATCTTCCCCTTTCTTATTTGAATCCACAGGTGATGATTCTCTACTCTGAGGGACCAGAGACCGGCTTGGATGATTTTTCCGCAGACTGAAAAAAAGCACAAGATTAGTAGCAAAAGAAGTATAGTACCTAGTTAGAAACCAAAACGTGTGTTGGAGAAGTTTAAATGGGTTAAAACCCTGGAGGTGTGACAGCAACTCTTGTGCCAGAACTTTTGGTTCAATAAGTTCCAGTTGGCTGTCCTGTATATTAATAATCTTTTGGTGAAGTTGTTGAAGGTCGATGCTGAAATTTGAACTATGCCAAATGCCCTGGAGGTGATTGCAAATGTTATCCCAATCCCATTGTGTTTTATTGAAGCGATGTCTGGTTACGCACACCTTTCGATACTTAGTATGACATCGGAGGGCATGTTGGTGATGTATGGCCTTGACCTCATTTCCAATTTTTACAACAGTGGTTTCTAAAGCATGAAGTCTTAACTCAATTTTTGTATTTATGTTCTCTTGGCTATGAAATGTTAAAGACGTATTTGTTGCAAGCGGCTAGGACTGTGGCAATAACTGCAGTAGCAATGAGGAATATAATTGCAGCTACGTACAGCTATGATGGATCCGACTATGTGCCATTCCTGACTTAAACATTACCACATATAGTGTGGTTGGAGGAGGACCAGGATGACATGTCCTCCTTTGTCGTGATTAATATATCCAATAGGTTTCTCCTTGGGCTAAACTTACCTGACAAGTCATGCCCATGAGCATGACTACCAATATCTCATTTTCCTTCCTATGCTGTTTCCCTAAGTGTACCAGTATCCACCTAGGAAAAAAACACAGATTTCTGCTTCCCAACCCAAGACACTATCGGAAGAGAAAAATTGTTGAGTAAAGACTTTGGAAGAGGGTAAAAAGATTTTGAAAAGTTTGAGAATTTGAAAATGGAAAATTTGGATTTGATTTGTACATGGTCAATTGATTTGCTTTTGGTGTACATACCCATGAATACCCATAGTCACCCCCTTTTTGTTTTATTAATTAATTTTGAGAGACCCATGGGCACATCTAATTTGCTGTAAATTTGGTCTAAACTCAACTGTTAGTTTTGAAAAGATCTTATCCAATCGATATCTGTGAATTTTGGAAGCTGGGAGTAAGGTGATAAAAAGATCCCCTGAGGTGGTCTGGAAGGACGAAGGCATCCCTGTCGCCAACGAGACCACCCCGAGAAAGTTGTGACTTACCCCCAAAGTGGGCATCCCCAAGTTGGAGGAGTCGAGGTCCTGGACCTTCAGATGGATGTCTCCCAGAATTCTTAAAAAATATTTTTTTTGAGGTTTAAGATGGACCTTCTAATTTGTATGTTTTGTTCGTAAATTTAAAGCCTGTTCTAATTTGTATTTTTTGTTTCTAAATTGAAAGAGAAAGTACTGGTAGTTTTGGAAATGGTCTTATCCAATTGATATTTCCTAGGAGTTTTGGAAAATTATTAAGAGATTTAAACTGTTCCATTCTAATTTGTATTTTTAGTTACTAGTTTTAAAGCGAAGTTACCAGAGCCCCTCTCCCCCTTTGAGGCATGCTTTAGATACTGTCTTCCAATCATGGGGGTGAGTGCCTCTGTACTGATAGTCTCAAGCAATGCCAAGGTGAAAGGGGCAGTCAGGCTATACTGAGTAACCCTGGACTTTAACTCCTTGAGCGTCTTAAAAGGGATAGCAGTATGCTCTCTGACTACCTGACCCTGAACATTACGTTCAATTGCCGGGAAACAAAACTTTTGAAAACCTCTGACATTCTCACCCCGCTCCATGGCCTGCCGTATCCCCCAAGTTAAACTAGACTCCTGGAGTAAGCTACTGGGGCGTGACTGCCTCGGCGGTGGCAGCAGGTGCCAAGAAGATGGCAGGCGAGCTTTAGGAGGAGGCTTTTCCCGTGGAGCCGAAGGCTCCTGCTTGGGCCGATGATTAGCCCAGGCGGCAAGGACTGAAGCCACATCAATGGGGGTATCGGGGCCCTCATCGCCCTCATCAGAGTCCTCTCAGTCAGGATCACACCGTTTTCCTCCCTAGCCAACTCCTGAGAATAATCAGGTGGCAAAGGTGTGTCCTGCGGCTCTCCTTTACCTCCCTTCTCACCCCCCTGGGAGATTCATTTCTCATCTCCAAGAGTACTCTTAAGATTTTCTGCCAGAGTCGGAGGTTTCCCCTCCGGAAGACAGGAAGCCTCCAGCCTGGAGTCAAGACTTATCTCTAACCAGCCCCCAAAGGGAGAATGTCTCCACGGGAACGTCCTCTGGGCCTTTGGCTGTAAATCGCTGGCATAACTGCTCTCCGAGCTTTTGCCATGTGTAGGAATTGATGGTGCCTTCCTCAGGGAACCAACAGCAGGTATCTTACACTTAGGTAAGAAATTTTTCTAGCCGATGTGTTTTAACGTTGCTACCGCAGGCGCAGAGCATGGCTTTAAGCATCTGGGTAAAAAGCTGGCAGTCCATTGACCCTGACTGTCCCATGTTTTTTGTCCCGACTATGTTGCTACTCCCTTACCTCTCTTGTAGTGGTGTGCACCTTGCTTCATAGGGAGTCTCCTCACTTTCAGTTTGCCTTCAGTCATATTCAGGTCCCTGTTTGGGCACCACTTTGACAAGACCCGCTAGTCAACTGAAGCTACCCGAGTGGACTGAGTAGGAGATTAGAAAAGAAAGACACAGAGACTAAAGCTGGGTTCGGGAGGTCCACTGACCACTGATGGTGGAGCAATGGCCTCGTTTATTTTTTGCAGAAAGCTTATATTGTAGCAAGCAGCTGCAGAGAGCAATAAGCAGCTGCAGGGGTCTATTTATCTGGTTAGACATAGTAAGTTACATCCTGTTATGCACTTCTCTAAGTGCACAAGTAGGTTACATTTTATTATGCACTTTGCAGAAGCTCCTGCAAGGTTCAGCTATTCTTTTTTCTTCTTGGAGCAGTGGGGGTGGAATGTTCCCTGAACTGTTCCACAGGCTGTGAGGACCCTGTCAGCTCACAGCCTGCTCCCCACATTTTGCTGTTCTTTTTTCAGTTCCCTTAGATGTAAAGAGAGCCTGTTGGTTTGAGATTTTTCTTGTTTCTTTAGATAGGCCTGCATTGCTATGCATTTTCCTCTTAGGACTTCTTTTGCTGCATCCCATAGATTTTGGGTTGTTGTGTTTTCATTTTCATTTGTCTTGAGGTATCTTTTGAAGTCTTCCTTGATCTCATTTTTGACCCACTCGCTATGTAGTAGCATGTTTTTCAGCCTCCATGTATTTGTGTGCTTTCCAGGTTTCTTCTTATAATTGATTTTAGTTTAAAAGCATTGTGGTCGGAGAAGATGCTTGATATAATTTTATTCTTCTTAAATTTATTGAGACTTGTTTTGTGACCTAACGTGGTCTATCTTGGAAAACATGTCATGTGCACCTGAGAAGAATGTATATTGTGTTGCTTTGGGGTGAAACGCTCTAAAAATATCGATTAGACCAACTGGTCGAAAGTGTCATTTAAGGCCACTGTTACTTCATTTAATTTCTGTCTGAAGGAACTTTCCATTGGTGACAATGGGGTGTTGAAGTCCCCTACTATGATAGTACTACTGTTGATTTTCGACTTCATGTTGGTCATTAACTGTTTTATATATTTAGGAGCTCCTATGTTGGGTGCATAGATGTTTATTAGTGTTATGTCCTGTTGTTAGATCGATCCCTGCATTATTATGTAGTGCCCTTCTTTGTCTTTTGTTGTAGTCTTCATTTTAAAGTCTATTTTGTCTGAAATAAGTATGGCTACTCTAGCTTTTTTCTCACTTCCATTTACGTGAAATATCTTATTCTATCCTTTTACTTTCAGTCTGTGTGTGTCTTTTGATCTGAGATGAGTCTTTTATAAGCAACATATACATGGGTCCTGTTTTCTTATTCACTCAGCCACTCAACATCTTGATTGGAGCATTTAGCCCATTCACTTTTAAAATGATTATTGATAAGTACATGTTTATTGCCATTTTGGTATTTGTATTTCTGGTCTTCTTTTCTTAGTTTGTTTTCCCCTTTCTTCTGTTTAAAAAAGCCCTTTTAACATTTCCTGCAATGCTGGTTTGGTGGTAATGAGTTCCTTTAGCTTATTCTATTCAAAGAAGCTCTTTATCTCTCCTTCAATTTTAAGTGATAGCCTTGCTGGGTAGAGGAATCTTGGCTGTAGGCCTTTGTTTTTCATCACTTTGAATATTTCCTGCCACTCCCTTCTGACCCGCAAAGTTTCTGTAGAAAAGTCAGCTGTTAGTCTAATACAAGTTCCTTTGTATGTAACCCGCTGTCTTTCTCTTACTTCTTTAGGATTCTGTCTTTGTCTTTAACCTTTGCCATTTTAACTATAATGTGTCTTGGTGTGGGACTGTTTGGGTTCAGCTTGTTTGGAACTCTTTGCACTTCCTGGGCTTGTATGTCGATTTCCTTCACCAGGGAAGGGATGTTTTCAGTCATTAGTTCTTCAAGTATTTTCTTGATCCCTTGCTTCTTCTCTTCTCCCTCTGGTATGCCTATGGTACAAATGTTGTTGTGCTTGATGTTGTCCCACAGGACTCTTAAACTATTTTCATTGTTTTTTATTCTTTTTTCTTTTTGTTGTTCCAAATGGGTGATTTCTGCTATTTTGTCTTCTAAATCACTGGTCCGATCCTCTGGTTCATCTAATCCACTGGTGATTCCTTCGAGTGTGTTCTTCATTTCAGTTATTGTATTCTTTAGTTCTAACTGGTTGTTTTTTATGATTTCTGTATCCTTTATGTCCTCCCTAACTTCCTGAAACATGCTTATCATCAGTGTTCTAAACTCTGTCTCTGAAAGGTTGGATACCTCTGTTTCATTTAGTTCCATTTCTAGAGTTTTCTTCTGATCTTTTATTTGGGATATGTTTCTTTGCTTCTTCATTCTGGATGTCAGTCTGTGATTGCTTTGATGTATTTAATAGATCACCTATGTCTCTCAGTTGTTGCTGGGTGGACTTGTAGTATGTGTCTTTTATATTCAGATTGCACAATCTCCCTATTCTCTTGTCCCATGTGTTCCAGAGGTGTCGCTGTTGAAGTTGCTCTTTAATTGCTTTTGGCTTGTCAGAGGGTGGGATTGACCCTCAGAATGATTAGCTAGGAGAATTAGCTCTCTTCACAGTGTATGAGATGCTGTGTGAAGGTTAAGGCTCTCAGAGGAGACTTGGCCACTGTGGGCTCTTGTGCCTGTGGAAAATTTCTTTCGAGAGTGCCACTTGTAATTTCAACCAGGTGGTATTCTTTTTTTTTCTATCACTGGCCTCTGGGTATATTGGTTCTCGTGCCTCGGGTGGGGCTCCCACTCAGAGCTGTTTCAGCCTGTCTGTTACCAGCCTATAGCTACCTGGTTGGTACCTCAAGGCTGTATGCAGTTGGTGGCTGACTGTGCTGGATCTGTGGTCATGTGGGGATTGTCTCTATGTTAACTGAGACTGGTCACCCCTAATATTGGTCCTGAGGCAGTTTAGCAAAAGCCCCAGGGTCCCCTAGGACTGTTGCCATCTGTCAGATGCCAGTAAGGCTCAACTATTGAAAGAGGTTCTTTAGGAGCACATTTCTGGCTATTTGACCTGGTGTTGAGTGTGCCCTCGGCAATGTGGCACTAGCTTGGCAGGATGGCATTCAAGTGAGTTATGAGACGTGATTGATGTTTTTAAAGATGTTAATGCAGATTTAGGTCTTACGCCAATACTTGGCCTGTAACCCGCTTGTATAGCATTTTAAGGGCACTACAGCCAGCCTCCACCTCATGCTCACAAATTCACAAAAGCTGCTCCTGAGAGGCTGTTGTGCAAGTTTGTGGTCAACCAAGATGACCCCAGGGCTCTGCAGACCACATTATGTTGTAAAAAAAACAACCTTTTCAACAGTTTGTGGGGGTGGGGCCTGTCACCCCAATACCCCGATTGCTCCTGTCAATGCAGCTGTACGTGGGCAAAGTGGTGTTATAGGTGCATAAAGGCTGTGGGCAGTGGTTTCTACAAATTCAGTGTAGTCTCAGCTTCTGGACCAGTGCTAGGTCCACATCCACTTCATAAAACAAAAACAAAGCAAGACAACCCAACAACATCTAAAAACACACCCACAGAAAAACATGATAAAGAATGATCAGACAGGAGAAAAAAATATAAATGAGACAAAAACAAACACAAAACCAGAGAACAAGACAGAGAAACAGTAGCCAAAACAATAACCAGATAAATAATCCTGAGAAACAATGACAAAAAGAAAACAAATGAAAGAAAAGAAGAAAAAGGAACAAAAAGATGAAAGAGAAAGAAAGGAAAAAAAGAGTAATAAAAAAAAGAAAAAAGGGAGGAATAAAAGGAAAACAAAGAAAAACAAAGGAAAAAAGAGGCTCTCCACCTGCTTTAATTTGCAGACCACTTGCTCAGCAACAGAGTCTCTGGGCAACTCAACACCAGCTGTGTTGGGGGGATGGGCCCAATGCATCGTTCACTGGCCTCCTACTTAGGCTTGCAGTGAGCTTCCCTCAATTAGCTGCTATGTACTCTGGGGCCGTGTTCACCACCAAAAATCCTCACAGGTCTGTCTGTTGCTGCAAAAACCCTCTGTGGCCTGTGGAGGTGGGGACCAGGCAGCAGGGGCTCAGAGTACCCCTGGAAATGCAGCTCTAGGTGGGTGGGGCAGGCCCCGAAGACACCACGAGTTGTGGTCAGTGGCCCCCACCATGTCAGAGCAGTGTGGCTCTTGCACCAGTAACCAGCCTGCACAAATATACCACAAATATCCCAACCAGATCACATAGGTGCACAGCTCCCATACCAACATTCCCAGGAAAACTCCTAGTCTTAGCTTGTCCCAGTTAGCAGCCCACAGATCAGGCAGAGCAGCCCAACAGCCAGGCTTCACCCTGGCAACTCTGCATATGCAGTGCGGAGAGCAAGAATCCAAGGCTGCTTGGATGCACCCGCATTTGAATGAGCAGCCTGTTGGAGCCTGAATGCACCTGCCAGGTGCTACCCTGGCAGTGTGGAGAGCAGGAACCCAAGGCAGCATGCACACACATGCACACACACACATGTGCCAATTCTACCAGACCAATGCCTTCCCGGGCCTGACCCTCTGGGAGGGCCCAACCCTAAAAAAATTGTGCCCTCTTATTTACTTCTTGCATGGAAGCTCCAAACAGGGGGATCAATGATCCCAAAACCTCCCGCTCTCAAGCCAAAGGTGCTCAGTTAAGTCCTTCCTTGCAGGTTCCTGGTCCCCTACTCACGAAGCCACTCCCTCCGCCAGGTACCAGGTGAGTGCTCATTAGCGAGCAAGTCTGTGTGCTGGCTTCACAGGAGAGTGACTGGTTCTCTAGGTGCCCTCCACCTCACCAAGTTTAGCAAAGAGAGTCCTCACTAGTTTCTACTGCCAGCTATCGTGGAACTCTTCTTGGCAAAGTAACTGGGCTGGTGAGCTTGGCGTGGGGCCAGGCGATTCCTCACCAACAGGAGAAGCCTTTCCACCACTGAGGTGTCTCTCACGGGGTTCAGTCTCTCTCTGTGGGCCTGGAGTCAGCCTGCCTCACATCTCCGCCCCTCCTACCAGTCACATCGTGGCCTCTTCTTTAAATCCTTTGTTTAGAGTTTCTGATCATCTAGTGTTCAAGGGACTTCCGAGGTTGAATGTTGTGTAAATTATTTGTAATTTTGGTGTGATCCTGGGAGGCAGTTGGCACAGTGCCCGTCTATTCTGCCATCTTACCAGAAGTCCCTAGCAGCATTATTCTTAATAGCCTCAAAGCAGAAACTACCTAAATGTCCACAACTGATGAACAGATGAACAAAACATCTTGTAGCCATACAATGGATTTTTTTTATTTTTTATATTTCTTTATATAAAGAATAAATATAAGACAAATAAAGATAATGCAAACACTAATTCAAAATGATATATGCACCCCTATGTTTTTTAGTTTGTTTTTTAAATTGGGGAATTAGGGGCGGGGAACAGTGTTGAGGAATTGGGGAGGGGGACCAGCCAAGTTGTTGTTCTTCACTCTTAGTTGTGGAGGGCACCAGTTGCCATCTGGCTGCCTATTGGCACCTTGCAGCCTCTAAGCTCAAGGTGCTGTGTTACAAGCTTTGTTGTGGGTGGGTGTAGCCACCATCCCATGTGGGAGTCGAACCAGCAGCCTTGTTGTTAAGAGAACACGCTCTATGCACTGAGCCATCCTGCCACCTGTTGGCAGCTCAGAGGCAGCTCATCTCGGGCACAGCATCACTGGCCCATGTGGGAATCGAACCGGGGCCCTGTTGCTCAGAGCTCGTGTTCTTAAGCTAACTCTTAACCAACTGAGCCACTCGTCCGGCCCTATGCACCCCTATGTTTATTGCAGCATTATTTACAATAGCCAACATATGGAAGCAAGCTAAGTGTTCTTTTATAGAGAAGTGGATAAAGGAGATGTAGTATACAATTGATTATTACTCAGCAGTTAAAAAATAAATGAAATCTTGCCATTTATGACATGGATGCACCTAGAGGGTATTATGTTAAGTGAAATAAGTCAGGCAGAGAAAGACAAATATCATATGATCTCACTTATATGTGGAATCTAGAGAGGTTTAATATCTTTTTTATTTTTTATTATTATTTATTATTTTTAATTAGTTTCAGGTATATAACACAGTGCAATAGTTATACATTTTCCCCCTCAAAGTGACAACCCCCTCCCCCAATCCACTGTCTTTCTCCCCCCTGATATCATACATATGTATTACAATTCCATTGACTCCACTTCCACACTATATTCCACATCCCATGACTAAATATATATATATATTCAATTATAGTTGACATACAATATTGTATAACATCAGTTTCAGGTTTACAGTGCAGTGATCAAGCCTCTACACCGTTCATGAAGTGGTCTCCCTAAAACAAAATCACCCATTAGAAATATCCTTCGAAAGTATCAAGGTCATGAAAGACAAGGAAAGACTGAGGAACTGTTACAGACTTGAAGCAGATTAAGGAGACATGACAAGTAAATGACATCTGAGATCTTGTACTGAATCCTGTAACAGAAAAAGATGTTAGTGGAAAAACTGGTAAAAGTTAAAATAGGTCTTCAGTTAAGAGCAGTGTATCAAAGTTCCTGTTTTTGATCATTGTCAATGGTTATTTAAGATGTTAACATTAGGGAAGCTGAGAGAAGGGTATATGGAACAATGTATAAAATTTTTGCTACTTTTTTGTAAATCTGAAATTATTTCAAAATAAAATGTTTTAAAGCAAAACTATGTGGCATAGTATAATGTAATATGAATTATATGAATTTGCATTTTTTGAGGTAAACTTCACATAACATAAGATTCACCATTTTATCCACTTTTATAGTGTATAATTCAGTGGTTTTTAGTACAGTGTTGTGCAACTATCACAACTAATTCTAAAACATTTTTGTCACCCCTGAAAGAAATCCCACACCCATTAAGCAGTCACTTCCCATTTTTCACTGCCCCCAAGCCCTTGGAAATCACTAAACTGCTCTGTGAAGTTCTAATATGCTCTTTTTTTTCTTATTAGTTTCAGGTGTACAAAACAATGTAGTAGTTAGACATTTATACCCCTCACAAAGTGATAACTCCCCTCCCCCAATCTACTACCCCTCTGACATAGTATATAGCTGTTACAATTTCACTGACTATATTCCTTATGCTGTACTCCACATCATATATATATATATATATATATGTATATATATAGGATATATATATGTATATGTATATATATATATATATATATATATTTATAGTTGACATTAATTATTATTCAGCTTCAACTTTAGGTGTACACTGCAGTGGTCAGGCACCTATACCATTTATGAAGTGGTCTACCTAATAAGACAAGTGTCCATCTGGTACCCTACAAAATCTTTACAATATTATTGATTATGTTCCCCAAACTCTTTCGTATCCCCATGGCAATCTTGTGGTTACTGATTGTGCTTTCTAATCCCTTCACCTTTCCCTCATCTCCACCCCCTCCCATTGAGCAACCCTCAGTTTTTTCTCTGTATCTCTGAGACTGTTTCTGATTAGTTTGTTCATTTATTCTATATTTTAGATTCCACATATAAGTGAGATAATAGGCTATTTGTGTTTCTCCGTCTGACTTATTTCACTTAAAATGATCATCCTCACTAATCATTAGAGAAATACAAATAAAAACCACAATGAGATACCACCTTACTCGAGTCAGAATGGCTGTCATCAATAAATCAACAAACAACAAATGCTGGCGAGGTTGTGGGGGAAAGGGAACCCTGGTGCACTGTTGGTGGGATTGCATATTGGTGCAGCCACTATAGAAATCAGTATGGAGGTATCTCAAAAACGGGAAATGGAACTACCTTATGACCCAGCAATTCCACTCTTAGGTATCTATCCAGAGAAATCCAAAATGCTAATTTGAAATAATTTATGCACCCCTATGTTTATTGCAGTGCTATTCACAATAGCCAAGACATGGAAACAAATGAAATGCCCATTGGTAGATGACTTGATTAAGAAACTGTGGTACATTTATACAATGGAGTGTTACTTGGCCAATAAGATTAATAAAATCTTACCATTTGCAATGATATGGATGGACTTAGAGAACATTATGCTAAGTGAAATAAGTCAGATGGAGAAAGACAAATACCATATGCTGTTTTTATTTTATGTAAGTATAATCATACAATATGTGGCCTTTTGTGTCTGATGTCTTTCACTTAGCTGTTTGGTACATACCTAAGAAAATTGAAAATAAGTGCTCAAAGAAAAATTTGTTCACTAATGTTCATTAGCAACATTACTTATACTAGCCGAAAAGTGGAAACAACTAAACTGCCAATGGATGAACAAAATATAATTTATTCATCCAATGGATAAAAGGAAATAAAGTACATGCTGTAATGTAGATGAATCTCAGGAACACTATGCTAAGTTGATTTGTATTTTTTTTTTAGCTGAGCCATCCTGCCACCTGTTGGCAGCTCAGCGGCTGCTCAGCTCGGGCCGGGACTCAAACCGCTGTTGCTCAGAGCTCAAACTCTTGAGCAAGCTCTTAACCAACTGAGCCACTCAGCCGGCCCTTGATTTGTATTTTTTAAAGTATTATAAGTTTTTCCCACTTTCCCAAGTAGAACATTCTTATGATATCTTTCATAAGCCAAAACGACATAATGCAAAGAAGGAATTACCATTAATCTATATGCAAAAGGTTTTGAGCATTCTCAGACCCCAAATTCAATGCCTGAACATATCTTTATTTCATTCACCAAAATTGAAATGCTTAATTATGTCCAGTTTTACACTAAGTGTAACAGACTTGCGAGCTCTCAAGTTTTTCTGATAACTTAGACAACATCTTGCTAATGGATGCACAAAATAAATCAAGATAAAACACAGATGCTCACAGACACAGTTCAAAGCTATGGCAGCTTGGTGCTGACATACTGATTGTAGTTCCTGGGGAAGGAGCTTGGTAGTGACACTCACTGTTGAGGGTGCATGCTTGCCTCTGTGACAACTCACTGCAAAACAAACACCAAACTCTATTTTTGTTTTTCACCTTTCTTCATAAAAGCAAAAATACTCTTTGTATTTATTTTGGTTAGCAACAACAGGTACTAATGTATATTTTTCTTAAAGATGATGTGGTATACCACAAACTTTCAAAAAGCGGGGATATCTATGTACACACATATTGAAAGGCCTAGTGTAAGAAAAATTAACTAAAACTACTTGAATTGTAAATATGGATGGGAACTTAAAAATAATTTAATCTAATAGTTGGCTAAATTTTTGTAGGTGAAACAAATGAAATAAAATGAACATATCTTGGAGGGTACTAATTTAATAGCATGAAATATTAAGTACACATTTACGTAAAATAATAACTTTTTAGTATGTATAGGGAACACTTCTAAAGCATAATTACTAAAAGTTTAAAATGTAAGATATTTCATTTAATTACACTCCTAAGGATTTATCCTTTATAAGAATTAACAGGTACAGAAATATTAAATGAAATGCAAAAATATGATTTTACTTAATTTTTGAATGTTTTTATATATGCATTTATATATTTGTCCTTTCAGAATATAAACAAAATAATATATATGTATGTGTGTGTGTGTGTATAGTTTATATATGCATGGAAGATGTCCATAAAACTATAACAACTGCTATTAACATTGATTGCTTCTGGAGAGTTGGAAAAGAGTGAAGAATTTTTATTTTCTATTCCTCTGTGCTGTTTTTCTTTCATTTGTTATGAGAATTATTTTCATTTCCTCTCACTTTCTGGGGTGACATACAACTCACTTTGGTTTATAGGGCAAGGTCAGCCATTCTGGGTTTGTGTAACTCCCTTATTTTAGAGATTAAGGTCAGGAAATTGAAATAACTTAATCAGGCACAGCCTGCAGTAGAAGCAGTTTGGGGAAGTAAATCCTCTAGATCCATACAGTACTTTTTCCACTCCCCTGCACCTGTTCAGTTACATTGCCCATTGCTGTGAAATATAATCACAAAATCATCAATCATTCCAAATGTTCCAGGGATGTTTCTAGAGTACACGATTCAGAATAGCAATGGAAAGATTCTCACAGTACAATATTTGTCTGTTGCAATAATCCTAAAAAAGGTAATCACATTTCCAAGAATGAAAACAGATGCAAATGTATAAGCAGTTGGAACTGAAACATAAGCATGTGTTCAGAGACCATGAATAGCTTCTTTTTTCTTCCCTAGACATAGTTAATGATGTGATTCTTTCAGGTTTAAAAAGAGCAATGGCTGAGATTCCAGCTTAATCCTTAAGTAACAACTCCCATTAGGCCATTTGGGACTTTGCCTAGTGTCTTATTGTAGGGAATTCTGTGTTATAGAGTGGCTGTAGGGGAGCAAGGGGATTGCAACAATAGCCTACAGACCTTGAAACTTTCTAAATGGACTGGCTACTTGGGATTTGTGTTGTAAAACTATTTAATCCCCATCATAGGATCTTAACATTTCAGAGTCATATGGAACATTAGGGATTAACTAATTCAAAAACCTTATTTTATATATAGGAAAAAAAGAGGTTCAGAAAGAGGAAGCATGTTTCTAAAGCCATAAATTTAGTTGCCTTTGTATTTTTCATGTTTTAGAAGGCATACATTGTATGTTCCAGATTTGGGATAGCAACTAAAAAGGAGGCTTACCTGGGTTTTCGTGTGTTAATTTACTCCAAAGACCTCAAAGTGTGATTCCTGGCCATCATCATCATCTGGGAGCTTATTAGAAATGCAAATTCTGAATCAGCAATACTGGGGTCAGGGCCCAGCAACAAGTATTTTTTTTATGATAAAATTGTACACTTGGAACCTATATAATTTTATTAATCAATGTCACCACAATAAATTTAATTTAAAAAGTGGAAAAAACAACAAAAAAGATGGCCTTTCATAAGCAATTTTGGCTTCAGAAGCTGTGACTTTTTTATGATGTAACGTTTCAAGTATTTTACTGAGTTCTTGCAAGCTTTCCACAGAATCACAGAACTGCAGAGCTAGAAGGGATTTACAGGCCCTCTACACATATTAATTACCCATTCCAGTAATCATTA
>NW_017731471.1:1476038-1482295 GCF_001890085.2 Hipposideros armiger
ACACACACACACACACACACACACACACACACACACTTTGGTCAATGTTGCTCAAACAGTAGTTTGCCATAATCAGAACTGTCTGGACACTGATGGTAACCACTTTGTGCACCTCTTGTAATTGCAGAAGTCAAATGTGACTTGGATACATCTTTTATTGGTATATATTATTACAGTTTTAATACAGTTTTTCTTCCTTAAAATGTGTATACATTCTCTCTCTCTCTCTCTAATATTTGACATTCACTATTATTTTATATTAGTTTCAGGAGTACAGTGCAGTGGTTAGGCATTTATATAATTTAAGAAGTGATCCCCCAATAGTCTAGTAGCCATCTGATACCATACATAGTTTTTACAACACTATTGATTATATTCCCCCTACTATATTTCATGTCCCCATGACTATTTTGTGACTACCAATTTATACTTCCTAATCCCATCACCTTTCTCACCCATTCCCCCAATCCCCTTCCCATCTAGCAACCATCAGTTTATTCTCTGTACCTATGAGTCTATTTCTGTTTTGTTTGTTCATTTATTCTGTTTTTTAGATTCCACATATAAGTGAGATCATATAGTATTTGTCTTTCTCAGTCTGACTTACTTAGCATAATACCCTCCAGGTTTATTCATGTTGTTGCAAATGGTAGGGTTTCATTCTTTTTTATGGCAGAGTAATACTCCATTTTATAAATGTATCCTAATTTCTTTATCCAATGGTATGTTGATGGGCATTCAGTTGTTTCCATATCTTGGCTATTGTGAATGGTGCTGCAGTAAACATAGGGTGCATATATCTTTTTGAATTAGTGTTTTGGATTTCTTTGGATAAATACACAGGAGTGGAACTGCTCAGTCACAAGGTCGTTCTATTTTTAATGTTTTTTAGGAACCTCTGTACTGTTTTCCATAGTGACTGCACTGATTTGCAATCCCACCAACAGTGCAAGAAGGTTCTCTTTTCACTACATCCTCACCAACATTTGTTGTTTGAATTGAGACGTAAGTGTGATTTTTAAATCACTGTGATGTCAGAAAGGCCATGTGCTCTATGTACTGTATCTAGTAGAAAGTACTAAAAGTAGAGTAGTTTTTATTTTAATTCTCAACTGTGTCATTTGCTAGCTATCTGCACCTGAGAATGACAGTTAACCTCTCTGTGTCTTAGTGTCCTCATGTGTAAAATAGTTAATAACACATGCCTTGGCTGTTATCCAGAAAAGGCAGGAGACAATGTATGTGAAAGTGTCTGGAGCATGATAGGGGCTCAATAAATATTTGTTGTTGAAGTCCACTTGGAGGTAGGCCAGCAGTTACTCAAGTTAACTACTATTGATTTTAGTGTTGGAAGCAGTACTTGAGAGGAAAAACTGGAAGCTTATTATTCTACCATTAGGGTCATTCCTTTGGATCACCCAGAATTCCCTAGCAAAATATAGTTATCTATGGAAGAGTAAGTACTTGAAGCTCTGACCAAGCAAAACCTGAGAGAAGAGTTTGGAATATACTATACCAGAGAACACAACTTTCTGGGGATGATACATAAAAAAGCTGCTTGCTTAAAAGGTATAGATAGGGGAGTTTGGAGTACACCAAGAAAAACATTATTTTCTTGGTTACAATGGCAGTCTACCATATAAAGCTTTATTCTAGTCCCTTCAGGTTAAAGGTAAGGGGGGTGGTTAAGGTTAAATAGAAAAAGAAACATCACTAATGGAGTCAGCAGAGGAGTCCAGAAACCCTGTTGGGACTGCCCTAATCTAGGTAAAATCGAAACATCCCACGTAGACTTTACTTTTCTAATGCTGAAGGTCTCTCGCCCCCTCTTTATCCTAACTCCCATTTTCAGAACATTGCTGAGTTAGGTGTTAGAAAAGCAGTGTCAAACTGTATACCAATGTTTGTATTACTAATACCCTCTGGATACATTTTCCCCTTTCTCCTCCCAAACTGGTTTCTTACCTGAATGCACAGTCCTTAGTCTGCTTTTGGTAGGCTGGCCTTTGGAGGCTGCAGGAGAAACCAGGAACAGAGCACTTTTTTCCCTCTTCCATTGTCTTTTCTTTCTAACTATATTGTGTTGGTTTCTCTGGCTCATCTGCAGGTATCAACTTCCATAGCCACAGGGTGAGATCAGCATGCCTTATAATCAAATGCCTCTATGAATTCCGTTGTCCACCCTGTTCCAGGTGCCAACATCTGGGGCCTGGCATGTGGGTTAGTTGAGACTTGGATTTCAAGGAAACCCTAACTTCAGGCATTATCATTAATTATATATCTTCTATTGGCCAAACTCAGTGCTAGCTACTTCAGTGCATATCTCATTTATTACTTCCAGTGAGGTGTGGTATTATTATTATTATTAAGATTGAGATAAAATGCCTTTACTAAGATCATCCAGCTAGTAAGTGGTGGACCTAGGATTGGAACTCAAGTCTGTCAGTCTCCATCTCCCTAGCTTGGCTACTTGGAAATTCCTTGGATTACAAACCTAGGAGACCAAAGAAGAGCTTCTCCCTTGGTCTAAGTGATTCTTTCCTAAGTGAGACTACAGATTCATGTTCTCTTCCTCTCTGCTGTCTCCTTATACTTTTATTCTCTTGGGGATTGGGATGTAACTCTTTGAGATGACTATGGTCCCCAGTTCTCTGCTTCCCTGGGCAATCACACATAAGAAAGTCTGGACCCCAAAAAGCTGCATCTGTTTTAGCCCTCAGCTAAGTGATCAAAGTAGTACAACTGTCAGCAGAGCAGCCTCAGGAGAAATGTAAAATTTGTCTTTTAGTCTTTCTAACTCCTTTGCTGTCAATATCTAATCACCTTATAGCAAAATAATGCTTGTGCAAACTATTAACCATTCATCAGATTGACTTTCTACTGAGTATTCCTTTTTTCATTAAAGTTTATTGGGGTGACAATTCTACCGAGTATTCTTTGATTACAACTCTGAGCTTTGTCCATGCAAGTTCAGACTTTTTTTTCTCATTTTGCAAGGATGTCTATTCACAACCTGGAAAAATTTAGAATAATTATTGACTAAAGGTATTCACAGAATGTTTTAGGTGGTAAGGATCTTACACATAATGTCACATAATCCCTTCTTGTTGAAGATAGAAGAATGAGGGGGAAATATGACTTGCCCAAGGTCAAACATTGAGAATCCAGACCCCCAACTTTCAAGCCAATAGGATCTCTACCAAAACTGTGTTCAATATCCATTTACTGATTATTTCAGAATTGGTTGGCGGTGTTGAGGAAGGCAGGTCTTTCTAGTATCCAAAAGCATATTGTGTAGGAAATAGTATAGGATGGGCATACCTCAGATATATTGCAGGTTTAGTTCCAGACTACTGCAATAAAGTGAATAGCACAATAAAGCTAGTCACACAAACTTTTTAGTTTCTCAGTGCTTATAAACATTATGTTCACACTATTCTGTAGTTTATTAAGTGCATAATAGCATTATGTCTAAAAAAGTACACACCTTAATTAAATAATTCTTTATCACTAAAAGTGCTAACCATCACCTGAGCCTTCAGCAAGTCATAATCTTTTTGCTAGTGGAGGGTATTAACTTCAATTTGTAAAAAACACAATATCTGTGAAGCACAATAAAGTGAAGCACAATAAAACAAGTTATGCCTGTATTCAGCAAGAGTTAAAAGCATGCGTGTCTATAAGTAGGTGTGATGTTTAGCTGGTTACACCAATATGGTTGTACTGATTATGTTAACCAAATGTCCATTCTCATTTATTAATGTCTGTGGCATACTGGTTGTCAAATGTTTTAAATGTCAATCCTGCCTATAGCTCTTAAGCAGATAATGTACATGAGGGAGGTGGGCTGCATGGGTATTTTCAAATTAAATTACATTAAGGCAAATGGCCTTTAAGTGAAACAAGATCATGGTGAGTTTTAGTTAATGCCGAAGTTTTAACATTTGTATTTATTTCCGTTTCAGCAGCTACCCACTGTTTAGAAAATTGAAAGAGAATGTTCTAGAGCAGTGCTATCAAATAATAATGTAATGTGAACATATGAGCCATTTTAACTGAATTTTATTGAGATAACTATAGATTTACATTCAGTTATAAAAATAAAGGTAGAGAGATGCTGTATACCCTTTACCCAGTTGCCTTCAATCGTAATATTTTATAAAACTATAGTACAGTAACTCAACCAGCATATTGACATAGATCCAAATTACCAATCTTTTAAAGAGATTTCTGGTTTAATGTGTACTCATATGTGTGTGTATTTAGTTCTATATAATTTTATTGCATGTGTAGCTTTGTGTATCTACCACCACAGCTGAGGTACTGAGCAGTTCCATCGCTACAAATATTTCTTGGGTTGCCCTTTTACAGATACACCCATTTAACTCCTCACTACTTACTCCTCAACCCGGCAACCACTAATCACTTCTTCATGTCTATAAATTATTTCAAGTATAGTATATGAATGGAATAATAAAATTTGTGACCTTTTGGGACAGTCTTTTTTTTTTTTAACTTAGCATAACTCCCTGTGGATTCATCCAAGTTGTTGCATGTTTCAATAGCTGATTTCTTTTTATTGCTGAGTGGTACTCCATGGTATAGGTGTACCAGTGTGGTACAGTTCACCCATTGAAGAACATGTGGTCTGTTTCCATCCTTTGTTATAAATGAAGCCATTATGAATATAAGTTTTATTTCTCTAGAATAAATGCCCAAGAATGTAATTGCTGGGTAGTATGATAAGCACATGTTTAGTTTTGTAATTAACTGATTAATTAATTAATTTGTAATTAAGTGTTTTCCAGGATGGCTATATTAGTTAATATTCCCATCAATATGTCTATATCTTATTTTAGACTTTCTGACAGGTATAGTTTTCATTTCATATACCTTGTGACTAATGATATTGAACAAATCTCCATGTGTTTACATGCCATCTATATATCCTCTTTAGTGGAATATGTGTTTATATTTCTTGCCTGTTTTCTAATTATATTGTTTTTCTATTTATTACTTATTTATTGTTGGTTTCTGGTGTACAAAATAATATAATGATTACTTTTACACACCTCACAAAGTGATAACCCCAATAAGTCTACTGCCCATCTCACACTGTACATAGCTATTANATCTATTGCCCTCCCACCCCTGATATCATGCTTATCTATTACAATTCCATTGAATCTGTTCCCACTCTCTACTCCATGTCCCGAGACTATATGTATACATATAATTATAGTCGACATACAGTATTATTCAACATCAGTTTCAGAAATACAATGCGGTGGTCAGCCAGCAACAAGTATTTAACAAGCCTTTCAGGTGATTCTGATATGTGCCTAAATTTGTCAATTTTCATTACTTATAAATTATCATTTATATAAGTCTGCTGTGGGCCAAACTCTGTTCTAGGTACTTTAATGTATATTATCTCATTTAATCCTCTCAGTGTGGTGTGTTATTATAAGCATACCTTGGAGATATTGGGGGTTCAATTCCAGACCACCACAATTAAGCAAATATAGAGTCATTATTTTTTTGTTAGTGGATGGTCTTGCCTTCAATTTGTAAAAAAATGCAACATCTATGAGGCACAATAAAACAAGATATGCTTGTATTGTTCCACTTATTTAAGGCCAAACAGCTGGTCTCTAAACTATGTTACTCCACATTTTTTTCCTACAATATTTTTCCACCTGGTCCATCACTGCCTGCCTTTGCTGCCCTAACACTACTTCCAGGATGTTAATATTTGCATGTGACTGAAAGTCAAATACTTGGGTTCTAGTCTCATATCTCACTGTATGACTTTGGGTAATTCCCTTCCCCTCTCTGGCCTTCAAGTTTGTTATATATAAACTGAGAAGACTGGACTCATCTTTGACACCTTCATTAGTAGATCTCACATCTACACTTCGAAAGGGCCTAATATCTTTCATTTACCCTTAAGTAAATTGAAGTTACTTCCTTCTTTGCTTGGTGCGTGTGTTCTAAGCTTTACCTTCCATGTGTGATTAAAGACTTTGAAGGCTGAGAAAGTCATTGAAGGCCTTCATCTGCAGCTGGAAAGGTATTTTATTGTGTAAAGGCCTATCTTGGAACCCTATGGCAAGGGAGAAAGAGTTAGAAGATTATGTCACCCTTTTATTTTTCTAGCCAACTACCAGTGCGTCAGGGGCTCTGTGGAGAGCAGAACTGGCAGTTTTCTCAGGGCCAGTAAATTGCGATTTTTCACTATTAGTTTCAGGTGTACA
>NW_017731471.1:1488102-1511526 GCF_001890085.2 Hipposideros armiger
ATAGTTGACATTCAATATTGTTTTATATTAGTTTCAAGTATACAGCACATTGGTTAAGCACTTATATAATTTAAGAAGTGCTCTTCCAATAAGTGTAGTGCTCATCTGACACCACGTATAGTTTTTACAACATTATTGACTATAGCCCCCATACTGAATTTCACATCCTCATGACTATTTTGTGACTACCTATTTGTATTTCCTAATCCCTTCCAATTTCTCACCCATCCCTCCAACACTCCTCCCATCTAGCAATCATCAGTTTGTTCTCTGTATCCATGAGGCTATTCCTGTTTTGTTTTTTGTTTTTATATTGTTTTTTAGATTCCATATATAAGTGAGATCCTATGGTATTTGTCTTTCTCTGTCTGACTTATTTTACTTAGCATGATACCCTCTAGGTCCATTTATGTTGTTGCAAATGGTAGGATTTTATTCTTTTTTATGGCAGAGTAATGCTCCATTGTATAAATATATCCCAATTTCTTTATCCAATGGTCTACTGATGGCATTTCAGTTGTTTCCATATCCTAGCTATTGTGAATAGTGCTGCAATAAATATAGGAGTTCATATATCTTTTTGAATTAGTGTTTTGGGTTTCTTTGGATAAATACCAAGGAGTGGAATTGCTGGGTATAGGTAGTTCTATTTTTATTTTTTTCACAAACCTCCATACTGTTTTCCATAATGGCTGCACCGATTTGCAATCCCACCAACAGTGCACAAAGGTTCCCTTTTCATCACATCCTTGACAACACTTTTTTGTTGATTTATTGATGATAGCCATGTGACAGGAGTGAGAGGTATCACATTGTGGTTTTTAATTTGCATTTCTCTGATGATTACTGACATTGAGCATCTTTTCATATGTCTCGTGGCTATCTGCTAGTCCCTTATCAGATGTGTCATTGGCATATATCTTCTCCCATTCAGTAAGATGTCTTTTTATTTTGTTGATGGTTTCCTTTGCTGTGAAAAAAATACTTTTTAGTTGGCTGTAGTACCATTTGTTTAGTTTATTTTTTCTTTTGCTTTCCTTGCCCAAGGAGATAGATCACTGAAAATATTACTGAGGGTAATGTCTGAGGGAGTTTACTCTCTATATTTTCTTCTAGGAGTTTTATGATTTCAGGCCTTACACTTTAATTCATGTTAAGTTTATTTTTGTATATGGCATAAGAAGGTAGTATAGTTTAATTTTTTTGCATGTATGAGGTATGATCAGAAAATATGGTGAATGTTTAAATAAAAAATATTACTACAGTAAAGGACACATTGCCATTAATTTCTCTCAAAACACTCCTCGCTTGGAACATACTTTTCCCATTATTCTTGCCACTTTCTGAAGCAGTTCTGGAAGTCCTCTTTCATGAGTGTCTTTAGTTGTGCTGTTGTGGCTGCCTGATGTCCTGAATTGATTAAAAATATTTACCTTTCTTGGTCATTTTGACTTTGGGCAAGAGCCAGAAGGTGCATGGTGCCAGATCCAGTGAATAAAGTGGATGAGGACACACCATAATGTTTTTATTTGACCAACATTGCTGTACCAGAAGTGAAGTGTGACATGGAGCCTTTCCGTTGTGGTCAACGAATACAGTGAATACTGCTGCTAAGTGTCATCCAATGGAAAGGCAGGGATCTTCAATATGGGAAGTGGTGTGTTGAAACTTAGTAATAGTGTGTGACAAGTTTCAACTTGTTTGGTGCAGTTGGATGTGAGCTATGGTTGAGAGAAGATGTGTTTTAAAGTGCACTGTAAATCATTCTCCATCATGACAACACTTCGTATCACACATCATTCCTGGTATACAGTGATTTCTGTCAAGTAAAGTATAGCATAGGGAATATATGAGATCAGACAATTGAGTTCACGAACTCATCCTAGAAAAAGTGCTACATACCTCATTGCTGAATATCACTATGGTCACCTTCAAAGTATTCCCCTTGGGAAGCTATGCACCGATGCCAGCACCTAGACTACCCTTCAAAGCAATTTTGGAACTCTTTTTTTGGAATGGCCATTAGAGCTGTCATTGTAGTACCCTTGATGTCCTGAATGTCATCAAAATGTCTTCCTTTCAATATTTCCTTTATCTTTGAGTAAACAAAGAATTCATGGGCTGGCCTAGTGGCTCAGATGGTTAAGAGTTAGCTTAAGAGCGCGAGCTCTGAGCAACAGAGCTGCCGCTTCGATTCCCACATGGGCCAGTGACATTGCCCCTGAGCTGAGCTGCTGCTACCTGCCAACAGGTGGCAGGATGGCTCAGCTGGTAAGAGCACGTGCTCCTAACAACAAGACTGCCTGTTTGATGGTGGGCTATGTCCGCCTGCAACTAAGACTGAACTTGGAACCTTGAGCTGAGCTGCCGCTCATATGGCTCAGTGGATAGAGCGTGCGCTCTTAACAACAAGGCTTCTGGGTTCGACTCCCTCATAAAATGGTGGCTATGCCCACCCGCAACTAATACTGAACTCGGCACCTTGAGCTGAGCTACCGCCCGGATGGCTCAGTGAACAGAGCGTGCACTCTTAACAACAAGGCTGCTGGTTCAACTCTCACATGGGATGGTGGCTACACCCACCTGCAACTAAGATTAAACACAGCACCTTGAGCTTAGAGACCACGAGCTGCCAATGAGCAGCCAGATGGCGACTGGCACCCTCCACAACTAATACTGAAGGACAATAACTTGGCTGGTTCCCTTCCCCAATTCTCCAACACTGTTCCCATCCCCCAACTCCCCAATTAAAAAAAAGAAGAAGAAAGAAGTCATTCGGGTCCAGATCAGGTGAGTAGGGAAGGTGTTCCAATAGTTATTTGTTTACTGGCTAAAAACTCCCTCACAGACAATGCCATGTGAACTGGTGCATTGTCGTGATGCAAGAGCCATGAATTGTTGGCGAAAAGTTTAGGTCATCTAACTTTTTATGCAGCCTTTTCAGCACTTCCAAATAGTAAAATTGGTCAACTGTTTGTCCAGTTGGTACAAATTCATAATGAATAATCTCTCTCTTATCAAAAAAGGTTAACAACATCATTGACACAAGTTCACAAACTTAATTGTCAGACCTTGTGTATAGTAACAGCTATGTATGATATCAGAGGGGCAGTAGACTGGGAGGGGAGATTATCACTTTGTGAAGGGTATAAATGTCTAATCAGTATGTTGTTTTGTATACCTGAAAATAATAATAAAATACACATTAAAAATACAAGAAGTAAACAAGATATTATGGTGTGTCCTCATCCACCATATTCACTGGATCTGGCATTGTGTGACTTCTGGTTCTTCCACAAAGTAAAATGATTCAGGACATTGAGGCAGTCATGAGAGCGCAATTAAACACACTCACAAAACAGGACTTTCAGAACTCCTTTAGAAAGTGGCAAGAACGTTGGGATAACTGTGTTCAAATTGAAGGGGGGAATATTTTGAGGGGGATTAATTGCAATGTGTCTTTTGCTGTAATATTTTTTTTATTTAAACAGGCACCAAATCGTTTGATCACACCTCGTATCTATCCAGTTTTCCCAGCACCATTTACTGAATAGCCTGTCTTTACCATGATGTAAAATTTTCCTTCCTTGTTAAAGATTAAATGACCATTTAGGCATGGATTTATTTCTGGGCTCTCTATTCTATTCCATTGATCTTGTCCATTTTTATGCCAACACCATGCTGTTTTGATTACTATCGCCTTGCACTATAATTTGACATCAGGTAGCATGATGCATTTAGCTTTGTTCTTTCTCAGGATTTCCATGGCTATTCAATGTCTTTTATGGTTTCATATAAATTTTAAGGTTTCTTTTGGTTCTGTGAAAAATGTATTTGTTATTTTGATAGGGATTGTATTGAATCTCTAAGTAGCTTTGAATAGTATGGACATTTTAGCTATATTGATTCTTCCTATCCATGAGCATGGTATATGCTTTTATTTATTTTCACCTTTTTAAATTTCTCCTTCCAATGTCTTATAATTTTCTGAGTACAGGTCTTTTATTTCCTTGGTTAAATTTATTCCTAAGTATCTTATTTTTTATTCAATTGTAAATTGGATTGTTTTCTTAATTTACCTTTCTGATAGTTCATTATTGGTGTATAAAATGCAACTGATTTCTGAATATTAATTTTGTATTCATCTACTTTACTAAATTAATTTATCAGTTCTAATAATTTTTTGGCAGAATCTTTGGGGTTCATTCTATGTACTATCATGTCATCTGCAAATAATTCCTTTCTATTTGTGGGTTTGTCATATATGGTCTTTATTATGTTGATATACACATATATTCCCTTTATTCCCACTTTACTGACCATTTTTATCATAAATATATGCTGGATTTGTCAAATGTCTTTTCTGCATCTATTGATATGACCATATAATATTTTTCTTTTTAGTTTTAATTTTTGTTGTGAAATAACTTGCATAGAGTCAAGTGCACAAATCTTAAGGGTAAAGCTTAAAACTTTTTACATACATACACATCCATGTAACTACATTCAGATCATTTGAAGACTATTTTTATTTATTTATTTCTGTTGTACAAGACAATATAATGATTAGAAACTTACACCTCTCGTGAAGTGATAACCACAACAAGTTTACTACACATCTAACAACATACATAACTATTACAACAATACTATTGACTATATTCCTTATGACCATCTGATTTTCATTTTCTTTATGTGCTATATCATGTTATTGATTTGTGGCTATTGAACCATTGCATATCAAAAATGAATCCCACTTGATCATGATGTATAACCTATTGGACGTATTGCTGAATTTGGTTTGCTAATATTTTGTTGAGGATTTTTGTGTTTATGTTTATTAGGGATATCAGCCTACAGTTTTATTTTTTTGTAATGTCTTTGTCTCCTTTGTGCAATCAGGGTAACGGTGGCCTTGGAAAATGAGCTTGGGCACCTTCTCTCTTCTTGGATATTTTTGAACAGCTGAGGAGACTAGGTATTAATTCTTTTTTTAATGTTTGGCAATATTCAGCTGTGAAGCCATCTGGTCCAAGACATTTGTTTGTTGGGATCTTGTTGATTACTAATTCAATTTCCTGGAAGTAATTGGTTGGTTCAGATTTTCTTTTTCGACTTAGTTCTCCTTGGAAGAATGTACACTTCTAGAAATTTATCCATTTCTTCCAGATGGTCAAATTTGTTGGTGTATAGGTGCTTATAGTATTTTCTTAATTTTTTTGTTTTGTTTTGTATTTTTGTGGTGTCGGTTGTCACTTCTTGTCTTGCATTTCTCATTTTATTTATTTGGGTTCTCTCTCTCTCTCTCTCTCTCTCTCTCTCTCTCTCTCTCTCTCTCTCGATGAGCCTGGTTAAAAGTTTGTCAATTTTGTTTATCTTTAAAAAAATAGCTCTTGGTTTCATAGATCTTTTGTATTGTATTTTTAGCCTTATTTTGATTATTTTCCCTGTGATCTTTATTATTTTCTTCCTTGCACTCACTTTTGGCTTTGTTTGCTGTTCTTTTCCTAGTAGCCTTAGGTGTAGAGTTAGACTGTTTATTTGAAATTTTTCTTGTTTCTTTAGGTAGGCCTGCATTGCTATAAATTTCCCTTTTAGGACTATTTTCACATACATTTGGAGCCATTGTGTTTTCATTTTCATTTGTCTCAAGGTATCTTTTGATTTCTTCCTTGATCTTATTGACCCACTCATTATTTATTAGCATGTTATTTAGCCTCCATGTATTTATGTGTTTTTCAGTTCTTTTTCTGTAATTGATTTCTAGTTTCACATCCCTGTGCTCAGAGAAGACACTTGATATGATTTTTTTTACATTTATTGAGACTTATGATCTAACATGTGGTCTATCTTGGAAAAGGTTCCATGTATACTTGAAAATAATGTATATTCTGCTGTTTTGGGTGATAGTCTCTAAAAATATAAATTAAATGCATCTGGTCTAGTGTATCATTTAATGCTGCTGTTTTTGTGTTTTCTATCTGGAAGATCTGCCCATTGGTGTCAGTGGGATGTTAAATTCACCTACTATGATTGTGTTACTGTTGATCTCTCCCTTTATTTTGGTCAATATTTGTTTTATGTATTTAGGTGCTCCTATGTTGGGTACATAAATGTTTACTAGTATCTCATCTTGTTGGATTGATTTCTTTATTATTATGTAATGTCCTTCTTTGTCTCTTATTATAGTCTTCATTTTGAAGTCTGTTTGTCTGATGCAGATACTGCTAACCCAGCCTTTTTCTTGTTTTCATTTGCATGAAATATCTTTTTCTATCCATTAGTTTCAGTCTATGAGTGTCTTTCGATGCAAGGTGGTCCCTTGCAGACAGCATAGCCATGGGTCTTGTTTTCTTTTCCATTTAGCTACCCTATGTCTTTGGATTAGAGCATTTAGTCCATTTACATTTAAAGTGATTATTGATAGGTACATACTTATTGCCATTTTATTAATATTTTTGATCTTTGTTTTCGTCTTTCTTGTGCTTAAAGAAGTCATTTCAACGTTGTTGGTTTTTAATACTGGCTTTGTGGTAATTCATTCCTTTAGCTTTTTTTTTTTGGTCTGGGAAGCTCTGTATTTCTCCTTCAATTTTAAAAATGATAGCCTTGCTGGGTATAGTAGTCTTGTAGTCCTTTGCTTTTTCTCACTTTGAATATTTCCTGCCACTCCCTTCTGTCCTGTAAAGTTCTGTTGAGAAATCAGCTGATAATCTAATGGCAGCTCCTTTGTAAGTAATTAGTTGCCTTTCTTTTGCTGCTTTTAGTAGTCTCTCTTTGTCTTTAAACTTTACCATTCTAATTATAATGTGGCAGGGTGAGCCTGTTTGGGTTCATGTTGTTTGGGACTCTGCACTTCTTGTGCTTGTATGTCTATTATCCTTTGCCAGGTTAGGGAAGTTTTCAGTCATTATTACTTCACATAGGTTCTCAATCCCTTGCTGCTTCTCTACTCATTCTGGTACTCCTATGATGTGAATCTTTTTATGTTTGATGTTGTCCCAAATATTCCTTAAACTATCTTAATTTTTTTAAATTCTTTTTTCTTTTTGTTGTTCCAATTGTATGTTTTCTGCTACCTTGTCTTCTAAGTCACTGATTCTATCCTCTGCTTTATCTAATCTGCTGGTGATTCCCTCTAGTGTATTCTTCATTTCAGTTATTGTATTCTTTATTTCTCACTGGTTCTTTTTTATGGTTTCTATGGTTTTCTTTATGCTTACTATCTCTTTTTTGAAGTTCTCACTAAGTTACTTAAGCATTCTTATAACCAGTGTTTTATACTCTGTCTTTGGTATGTTGCTTGCCTCCATTTCATTTAGTTCTATTTCTGGAAGTTACTCTTGTTCTTTTATTTGGGAAATGTTTCTTCATTCTGGCTGCCTCTCTGTTTTTGCTTCTATGTATTAGGTAGATCTTCTATGTCTCTCAGTCTTTTCTGGATGGGCTTATGTAGTCAGTGTCCTGTGTGGTCCAGTGGCACAGTCTCAGTCTCCCTGACCACCAGTGTGTGTGTTCCAAGATTGTCCCTTGAAAATGTGTGTTTTCTCCTGTTTTAGTTGAGCCTTGATTGCCTTTGGTGCATCAGTATGTGGTATCGACTCCCATGGTGGCTGCCTATGAGGATTGGCTACACCCACAGAGAATGAGCTGCTGTGTGGTGGCTGACCCCTCAGAGGGGATCCACCCCCACAGGCTCTTGTGTCTTTTGAGTCCATCCTTTGGGTGTGCCACTTGTGGGGCTAACCAGGTAGTACTGTGGTGTGGTCTGAAGCTGGCCTCTGGGTGTGTTGTTTCTTGTGTCTCTTGGGAGGGGCTTCCATGCAGGCCAATTTCAGCCTAGCCTTTGATAGCCTTGGGGCTACTACAAAGGTATATGTGTTCGGTTGCTGCCTGTGCTGGACCTGGAGGCATGTGGGTGTGACATCACTGTGAACCAAGGCTGGCTGCCAAACATTTGGGGCCTGGGACAGCTTAGCAAAAGGCCCAGGGCTCCCTAGGCCTGTTGCCCCCTGCCAGCTGCCTGTAAGGCTCAGTTGTTGCAAGAGCCTTCTTAGGTATGTGTGCCTGGCTGGGTGAACCAGTGTTGAGAGTGCCTCTGATGATGCAGCACTAGTTGGGTGGGGCGGGGTCCCAGGGAGTCATGAGTCATGGCTGGTTCTTTTTACAAGATTAATGCAGATTCAGTTTTTACTCCAGTGCCTGGCCTTTGATCCATTTGCAAAATGCCCTGAGAACACTACAGCCAGCCATTGCTTCCCTTGGGCTTGCAGATCCCCAAGAGCTCCCCAAGAGCAGCTGAAGCACAAGTTGTGGCTTACTGTCCACCATCAAAAGTTCCTTAGGCAGTCTTGGGCTTTCTGCTGCTATAAAAAGCTTCTGTGGTTTGTGGGGTGGGACTGGATGCCCAGGTGCTGAGAGTGCTCCTAACAGTGCAGCTTTAAGTGGGCAACGTGGGGATCCAGGGAGCTATGGTGAGTGGGCAGTGTTTTTTACAGAGTTAATGCAGTTTTTGTTCTTTCACCAGTGCTAGGCCCATGTCCACTTCACAAAAATGCCCTGAGAATACAGTGGCCATCCACTACTTGCCTTAGACCCGCAGGTCCCTGACAGCTGCCCAAAACAGGCTGTGGTGTAGGTTGTGGCTCACGGCCCATCACCAAAAGTTCCCTGGCCCATGATGGCCATCTGCTGCTATAAAGACTTCCACAGCTTATGGGGCAGTGCTGACCACTCAGTAGTTGATAATTCCCTGGACAATTCAGTACTAGCTGTGCAGGTGGGGACCACGGGTGTCACCAAGGCAGTGCACACATGCGGCTTTTTATCAGACCAATGCAGTCTGAGATTTGGACGTTTGGATGTGCATTCAACATAGAAAGGATTGCACCATCCTGTAGGCTACATATGAGGCAGGCTCCACACAGGCATACTGGCTGCTCTCCCTCCAGCCCTCTCTCTGATGCTGCACAACTCAGTCTTTCCCTGTATGTCTCTTTGGGTTCATCTTGTTTGGGATTCTCTGTGCTTCTTGAGCTTGAATATCCATTTCCTTCATTAGGTTAAGGAAGGTTTCTGTCATTATTTCTTCATATAGGTTTTCAATTCCTTGCTCTCTGTCTTCTCCTTCTGTCAACCTTACGATGCAAATGATAGTATGCTTGATATTGTTCCAGATGCCCCTTAAATTATCCTCATTTTTTGTATTCTTTTTTCTTTTTTGCTGTTATGTTTAAGTATTTTCTCCTACCTTATCATCTAAATTGCTGATTTGATCCTCTGCTTTATCTAATTACCATTGATTCCCTCTAATGTATTCTTCATTTCATTTACTTTATTCTTTATTTCTTGTCTTGGTGTGGAATTAATCCTTGGTCGTTCACAGAATGTAAAAAGAATTTGAGGTTCTACAAGACTAAGCAAAGATTTATTGAAAGTCAAAGAGAGATAATTTTGGTAAAGGGAAGTTTTGCCAGGACAGAGTCCAATAGAGACAGCTGCCCCAATGAGAAGGAGTGCTGGGGTTTTATATTTTTCTAAGCAGGATGCAGGGTTCTTGTTAGCTTGCAGGGGGCTGCCGTCACAATTGTTTTCTCCTGGGAACTGTCCTGTTCCCATCTATGATGGATGTCATCTTGCAGGGTGTTGTGATTGGGAATCGTTCTGTTCCCATCTATGATGGGTGATTGTTTGTGGGGGGGGGCGGTTACCGTTGCGATTGGAACTATTTTGTTCCCACCTATGATGGATGTAAGGTGCTTGTCAACCTGCAGGTGCAGTGCTGACCAGGGGAGTCAGAGCCAAGCAGTTAATGTTTAAGCTCGCTCCTGCCAGCTTACAAGCTTGCTCCTGTTAACTCCTTGCCCATCCCATCTTGTCAGCTTACAAGCCTGCTCCTATTATCTCTTTATTTGTCTCATCATTTCTGACGATTTTTTATGTTTTCTATCTCTATTTTTATGTTTCCTATCTCTTTGTTGAAGTTCTCCCTGCGATTATTGAGCATCCTTATAACTTATGTTTTAAACTCTGCAACTGGTAGATCTGTCTCCATTTTGTTTGGTTCTTTTTCTGGAGCTTTTTTCTGTTCTCTTATTTGGGGCGTTTTTCTTTATTTCCTAATTTTGTCTGCCTCCCTGTGTTTATTTCTATATGTTAGGGTGGGCTGCTATGTTTCCCAGTTTTAGAACAGTAGCCTTATGTAGTAGGTGTCTTGTGATGCCCAGTGGCAATCTTCCTGGTCACCAGAACCAGGTGCTCCATGTATGTCGCTTGTGTGAGTTGTGTGTGTACTCCTATTGTAGGTAAGCCTTGGTTGTTGTTTGCACTTCAGTGTGAAGGATTGACCCTTGGGCTCATTTGTTGTGAAGAATGGCTGTTACTACAGTGAAGGAGCAGTTGTGGAGGGGCTGACCCTATGGACCAGGATTTGCTTTAAGAGGGTTCTGGTGCCTGCCCAGTCTCCCCTTTGGATGTGATGTCTTTGGAGGCAGCCAGGTGATGTTTCAGCTTGGTTAGAAGTTGTCCACTGGGTTGGCCAACTCCAGGGCCATGTGGGAGGGCATCACTGCAGGCCAAATTCTGCCACAGGGCCTTTGCCCTGCCTGGGGCTACCTGGCATGACACACAAAGCATTTTGCTGATGGCCACTACCTGTGCTGTGCTTGGAGGTGCCTCAAAAGGCCAAGCCATGAACCAATGTCAGCTGCCACTAGTGCTGGGCTTAGAGTGCTCAGCCAGAGGTATGGGACACTCTGAAGCCAGGTGCTACTTGTTTTGGTATTGTGAACCTTTGAAAGACTTCAGGAAATTCTTCAGCATGAACCAAGACAGGCAGTTTGTATGAAAAAGCCACTGGAAGCTTGGTTGTGCCTAAAATCTGGGTGTGGCAGCATCTCAGAATCAGCAGGGTGGGGTGAGTACCTGGCCTTAGCTAGGTTCATGGAGACTTAGATATGGTGGCTGCCTGTGTCCGCACCCTGGGAAGGGTGTGGGCACAACAAAGAAATAATTGCTTCAGCCCACTCTTCTGTCTGGGAGACTGCTGCCCCTCCAGCCCTCACTCTGCAGCCAGACAACTCAGTTCCTTCCCATATGTCCCTTTTGCCTTTTGGGCTGCTGCCCCAGGGCTGGAACTCAGAGTGAGTGAGTTCATCATCTAGTAAGTCTGTGTGTGGGCCTTGTAAGAGAAGCACCTGGGATTACAGCCATCCTCTGTCCCACTCAGCCACAATCTGCTTGTTTTTACAATCAGAAATTATGGGAACTTCATTCCCCAGCACTGGAACCCTTGGCTGGGGAGCCTGGTGTAGTGCCAGGACCCTTCATGTTCGAGCATGAACCTCCACAGCTGAGATATCCCTCCCAATTTTTAATGGTTACACCTGTGTTTGGGACTAGTTCGTTCCACATCTCTGCCTCCCCTACCATTCTCAAGGTGGCTTTTTCTTTGTGTCCTTAGTTATAAGGTTTTGATTCAGAAAGACTTCAGGTGATTCCCAGTGATGGTTGTTTTGTTGTTTAATTGTAATTTTGATGTGGTCATGAGTGAAAGTAAGCATCACGTTTACCTACTCTGCCATCTTGACCAGAAAGCCCTGTGATTTTTTAAAATTAGTTTCTGTGAGTTTTAATATACAGGCATACCTTGGGAGATATTGTTGGTTCAATTCCAGATCACCAGAATAAAGTGAATATCACAATAAAGCACTCAATGTTTTTTAGTTTCCCAGTGCATATAAAAGTTATGTTTACTATCCTGTAGTCTATTAAGTGTGCAGTAGCATTATTTATTTTTAAAAAACAATGTACATACCTTAATTAGAAAATATTTTATTTTATTTTTTAAAGACTTTTTTTTATTGGGAAATTGGGGAGGGGAACAGTGTTGGGGAATTGGGGAAGGGGAACATTATGTTTTTCCAGGACCCATTAGCTCCAAGTCAAGTTGCTGTCCTTCAATCTTAGTTGTGGAGGGCGTATGCTCAGCTCCAAGTCCAGTCTTCGCTTTTAATCTCAGTTGTGAGGGGAGGAGGGGGTGTGTGACCCACCATCCCAAGTGGGAGTTGAACCGGCAACCTTGCTGCTGAGAGAGCACACGCTATCTCCAGCTCATCGGCAGCTCAGCTTGAGCGCAGCATCACTGGACCATGTGGGAATCAAATCGGCAACCCTGTTGCTCAGAGCTCATGCTCTTAACCAACTGAGCCACTCGGCCGGCCCCATAAAATATTTTATTGACAAAAAATGCTAACCATCATCTGAGTCTTCAGTGAGTCATAATCTTTTTGCTGGTGGATGATCTTACCTTTAATTTCTAAAATATGCAATATATGTGAAGCAAAATAAAGCAAACCACAGTAAAACAAGGTTTGCCTGTACATTTTAGAATAAGCTTGACTATGACTCCAAATATTTTTACTAGAATTTTTATAAGAATTACATTAAACCTGTGCATTAATTTGGAGAGAATTGACGTCTTTAGTGTGTTGAGTTTTTCAGTCCATGAACAAGGTATTTGTCTCTGTTTAGTTAGATCTTTGATTTATTTACAAGTATTTTGTAATTTTCAGCATACAGATTCTCATACATGTTTTTTGAAGGATATACCAAATTATTTTATTTTCTTTGGAGTGATTATAAATGGTACTATGTTTTTAATTTCAGTTTTTACATGTCATTGTTAGTATATAGGAATATCATTGATTTTTGTTTGTTGATCTTATATTCTGTGTCCTTGCTGAACTTACTTATTAGTGGTAGAAGTGTTTTATAGAGTCCTTGGGATATTATATGTAGATAATAATGTCTGCAAAAAGACAATTTTATTTATTTTATTCCAATTTGTATGCTTTTAATTTATTTCCCTTGCCTTATAACAATTGCTAAAACTTCCAGTATTATGTCAAATAAGAATGATAAGAATAGATATCATTGCTTTCTTCCTAATCTTAGAGGAAAATCATTCAGCCTTTCACCATTAAGAATGATGTTAACTGTAGAGTTTTTTGTAGAATGGGTAGGATAAAGACTTTTTCTTTAATCAGGTTGAGGATTTCTACTCCTAATTTTCTGACACTTTTTTATCACAAATGGGTGCCATATATGTGATTTAAAATTTTCTTAAATCTTCATAAAATGTTTTTTAAAAGCAATATTATAATATACTTTATTTGACCCAATATATCCAAAAGTATTACTGTTTCATTATGTAATAAATCTAAAACTATTAGCTAAGTATTTTGCATCCTTTTTATACTGAATCTTAGACATGTGGTATATATTTTACATCACAGCACACCTCAGTCCAGCTTAGACACATAGGGCTATATATTGGACAGTATAGGTCTAAAGTATGAAATATCAGGAAGCAGGTGAGCATCATTTTAACCAAAAAATTTGATTTATCTTGTTTTTCTCTCTTTAATCTTTATGAAGATGCCATGGTGAACAGCAAGATATAGTCCATCTGAACATTGTAAGTTATCAGTTCAAATCATCAGTACAGTGTAATATTTTATGCTCTTTTAAAAAATGTAGTTTTATATGTAGACTTTTTTATTTTGATGTTCAGGAAATCAATAGATAGAGAAATTATTCTTCGTGGCCATCTTTTATCCTACTTAGCCACTAGCATAGCTAGAGCCCCTGGATGACCTAAAATTGTAGAATATCAGTGGGGTGGGATGGATGTCAAAATTTAAAATTACAGATTTTTCATCAAATATCTCTGTAATCTTGCATAAATTCCTTTATTTAATTGGGCCTCAGTTTACCCATCTGAAAAATAAGTGCTCTTAGGTCCCTTCCAATTTCAGTACTATAAAAAGCTCTTTGATTTATGCAATATATATATATATATATATATATATATATATATATATATATGCTCTATTTTTGCCAGGCACTATGTTAGCACCTGCATATAGACAAACTTTATCCTTTACTCTTTGCTCGATTAGAGCTTATATTCTATTAAGGAAGATAGAAGTAAAAGAATAATTAGAAAAATAAGTTACAGTAATGAAAATGTTATAGAGGAAAAGTCGAAGTTATCTAACATACTTGGAAGGGGGTGAAGATTAGGAAAGGATTCCCTAATACTTAAGCAAAACATGTCAGTCACTAGCTTTTTGTCCCATTGTTAAACTCATATATCCTAAAAGCTAAAATGTCAGCATAAATTTAAGCATATTTAATGGTTATTTTCTAAATTTTCATAAGGTAAGCATGGTATACCAAGAAACAGGATTTTACATTTGTGGACAGAAACTATACAATGTTAATAATGATAATAAAATTATCCTGAGAAACAAAACAAGAGTACCTGTTGTAGGGCTTTGAAAATATGGCATAACATAACAGTCAAAGGAATTGGGTTTGTTTAACCTGGAGAAGGGTTGGGGTTACAGTGGAATGGGGGATAAGGTATTTATTCAGATAGCTAAAATTTTGTCACAGGTCAATGGTAACAGTTTTGTTTTATGTGGTCCCAAGGAGGAAGACAGAAAGAAAGGTATCAGCTAAATTTAAAAGGGAAAATTTTAATAGTCACAGGGTTCCACAGGAGTGGGAGATTGGAGGAATAGAAGGAGATTAAAACTTTAACAAGTGAGCTGGAGTTGCTGACTTTCATAGTTCCTTTGAACTTTAAAATTACAATAAATACAACATCAGTTAGTGTCACACAGAGTGAAAGGAATACATTGTTTTTTTTGTTTGTTTTTAATTTTGAAAATGGAACATTGCAAAATGCAGACATTGGGTAGGAAAAAAACTGGGAGGTAGAATTTAAAAAGTCAATAACTCAGAGAAAGCCTGCAATCTATCTAAATACTCAGGATATGTGGCTGAAGATAAAAAATACCAGGGACTTTGAAAAACCCAAATAAACACAAAATAACTACCTGACCGAAACAGAAAAGCTATTGCAGGGAGAGATGGCATCTTTAGAAGACTGGAGTCCAAATACAGAGAACAGAAAAACACACAACTTATAAGGCTTGGGGGTAAGAACCTGAGATAAAGCAGCAGTGGGAGTGGAGACTTCCAAAGGAGGTACAGAATTTAGGGTTGTGGGGATCTGTTCCAGTGTGGAAGAGATAGATACTTGTTTCTGCCCTTTGTTTTATCATTTCAATATTCATTGTTTCATCACTCCACCATCCTGATGCTTGCCCATCCAAGTATCTCTTTTTCTCTTTCAATTGAGGTGCAATATTACGTATTTTAAGAAAACTTTGTTTCATTTTCTAAACTTAAAAGACAGAGTAATTGAACCTTTGCTCACTACTCTTCAAAAAACTTAAATTGCTATTTGTCTTGTTGGTGATAGCAATTCTAACCGGTGTGAGGTGATATCTCATTGTGGTTTTTATTTGCATTTCTCTGATGATTAGTGATGTTGAACATTTTTTCATTTGTCTATTAGCCATCTGTATGTCCTCTTTGGAGGCAATGTCTATTCAGATCCTCTGTCCATTGTTTAACTGAGTTTTTTTTGTTTTTTTTTTTGTTGTTGAATTGTATGAGTTCCTAATATATTTTGGATATTAGCCCCTTATCAGAGGTGTTGTTTGCAAATATCTTCTCCCATTCGGTTGGTTACATCTTTACTTTGTCGATGGTTTCTTTTGCTGTCCAGAAGCTTTTTAGTTTGATATAGTCCCATTCATTTATTTTAGCTTTTACTTCCATTGTCTTTTAAATCAAATTCATAAAATCCTCTTCGTACCCAAGGTCCATAAGTCTAGTACCTGTGTTTTCTTCTGTGAAGTTTATTGTTTCAGGTCTTATGTTTAGGTCTTCGGTTCATTTTGAGTTAATTTTGGTATACAGTGACAGATTACAGTCTAGTTTCATTTTTTTTGCATGTGGCTTTCCAATTCTCCAAGCACCATTTATTGAAGAGGATTTCTTTTTTCCATTGTAAGTTTTTGGCTCCTTTGTTGAAAATTATCTGTGTGAAAAAAAGGAACCCTCATACACTGTTGGTGGGAATGTAGATTGGTGCAGCCACTATGAAAGGCAGTGTGGAGGTTCCTCAAAAAATTAAGAATAGAATTATCATATGACCCAGCAATCCCTCGCCTGGGTATATACCCCCCAAAATCTGAAAACATTTATCTGTAAAGATATATGTGTTCCAATGTTCATTGCAGCTTTATTTACAGTGGCCAAGACATGGAAACAACCAAAGTGTCCTTCAATAGATGATTGGATAAAGAAGTTGTGGTATATATACACAATTGAATACTACTCTGTCACAACAAAAGATGAAGTAGTGCCATTTGTGACAACATGAATGGATCTCGAGATTATAATGCTAAGCAAAATAAGTCAGACTGAAAAAATTGAGAACCATATGATTTTATTGATATGTGGGATATAAAACTGAAAGCAACAAAGGAACAAGACAAACAGAAAAACAAAAACTTATAGACACAGTTCATAGTTTAGTGGTTATCAGAGGGTAAAGGGAGAAGAGGGTGGTAGATAAGGGTATACAGTGTCAAATATATGGTGATAGAAGGAGAACGGACTCTGGGTGTTGAACACACAATGTGTTTTATATATATATATATATATATATATATATATATATATATATATATATGATGTATTACAGAATTGTACACTTGAAACCTATGTAATTTTACTAACTGTTGTCACCCCAATAAACTTTAATAAAAAAAAGCTTGATTTAGTAAAGGTAGTTTTGACTTATGTGTTGACTCCCAATTGATTTTTCTCCCTTTGAGTCAATATCACATGATAGAAAAAGTTTTCCTACTTCTGTTTGTAGTGGTACAGCCAGGTTGAGATTATGTTTGGTGGAAGTAAGAATGGAAAAGGCAGATTTTCAAAGGTTTTTATTTCCCTGGCCTAATCACAGTGGTGTTATCCATTTCTTTCATAATTCCTCAAATGAGAAGGCTAAGAAATCAGTATTATCTGGTTTAGTATGGCAGTAGGGGTGAAAAGTTATTTGAAGAAGGTCACCAAAAAACCCTTTGCTTGGCTGGAATGTAAGAAGTGGATTGTCAAGTGAGTACTTTATGGGCCTGCAATAGACCTATTGAGGTTTTATTCCCAATCTAAAAAGAGTAATTCTTGAATTCTTACCTCCAACCAACTCCCTCCTTAGTGGCACCTTGGATGGTAGGTCCTACTTTACTTAAGACTTCATATGAGCCATCCACTTTTATAATTAAGAATTATTGATAGAGAATCCAAGATGTTGGTGTAGATAAATACTGTGCTTGCCTTCTTCCATGATTACATTAAAATTACAACTAAATTATAGAAGAATGAACCTGCAGAACAATCTGAAGTTTAGCTGAACAGAATTTTTATAATGAAGGCTATAAAGAAGAAGCGACATTGAGACTGGTAGGAGGGGAGCAGATTCAGAACGATGGGCCCCACACTTGCATGTGGCATTTTATAATCGGGAAAGAAATCTTGGCTGCAGAGGTTCCCTCCATAGGAATGAGGGAGCCCAGTCCCACACCAGGCTCACCAGCCTTGTGTGCCAGTGCTGGGAAGAAGAGACACCACAACATCTGGCTATGAGAAACAATGGGGATTCTGACCATCCAGGTAGGACAGAAGGCTGTGGGAAACCAAGACATCTTAAAGGGCCAGCACACAGACTCACTTGCTTACAGGCACTTACCCTAGGCTCTGGTGGAGAGGCAGTGACTCAGGAGGCATCAGAGACATACAGATACTGAGTTTTGTGACTTCTTGTTAAGGACTGGAGGGACTGTCATCATTTTCCCTGTGTACAGTTCTTCTCCTGTACAACTGGCAGGCAGGCACCAGCTTTCCTGTGTTGAGTACCCCCACACACATACTGCTAAATCTGAATCTGCATTGGCCTGCTAACTCCACTCGCTCCATCTGGGTGACACCCTGGGACCCTGCCCCATCCAACTCAACACTTGAGGCACTTTCTGGGCCAGCAGTCAGCCCCACATTGCACTCTTTCTTGGAAAACTCTCAGAGATCCATGGGTCCCAGGTGAGCAGCAACTGTCCTCAGTGTGCTCTGAGACTTGTTGAGTAGCTCCAGGCTCAGCAGTGACAATAAAACCAGAATCTACACTAATCTGGTGAACACATGTCTCACCATGGTGAGTCCATGAGACCCCACCTCACCCAACTCACTAATCACCTGAGGCTCTTATAGTGGCTGAGCCTTATGGGAGCTGGCAGGTGACAGCAGGTCTTGGAGTATCTTGGGCTTTGTGTGGAGCTACCTCAGGCCCAGTACTGGTGGCAGCCATCCTCAGTTTGCAGTGTGGTCTCTTCCACATGCCTCCAGATCCAGCGAAGGCAGATCATAGACCACTTTGTACCTCTACCAGGTAGTCCCTGGCCAATAACATTGCTGTTAGTGACTATATATATATATATATATTTTTTTTTTTTCTGATACATCTCCTCAGGCAAGGGCAACAAAATAAATAATAAACATGTGGGATGATATCACACTAAAATGTTTTTGCAGAGCAAAGGAAACCATCAACAAAAAGGAAAGACAGCCTACTGAATAGAGGACGATATTTGCCAATGATACATCTGATAAAGGGTTAACATCCAAAATTTGTAAAAAACTCATGTAACTCAACACCAAAATAACAAACAATCTAATTAAAAAATGGGCAGAGGACCTGAAGAGACATTTCTTTAAAGAAAACAACACATGGCCAATAGACATGTGAAAAGATGCTCAATGTCAGTAATCATCAGAGAAACGCAACCTAAAACAACAGTGAGATATCACCTCACACCTGTCAGGATGATTCTCATTAATAAATCAATAAACAATAAGTGATGGTTAGGAGGTAGAGAAAAAGGAATCCTTGTACACTGTTGGTGGGATCACAAATTGGTGCAGCCACTGTGGAAAACGGTTTGGAGGTTCTTCAAAAATTTGAAAATAGAACTATCTTGTAATCCACCAATTCCACTCCTGGGTTTTCATCCAAAGAAATTCAAAATACTAATTTAAAAAAATATGTGCACCTCTGTTCATTACAGCACTATTCACAATAGCCACGCTATGGAAGCAACCTAAGTGCCCATCAGTAGACAGTTGGATAAAGAAGAGGTGGTACATATATACAATGGAATATTACTCGGCCATAAAAATGAATGAAAGCTTACCATTTGCAACAACATGGATGGACCTATGGTATTGTGCTAATTGAAATATGTCAGACGGATAAAGACAAATGTCATATGATCTCACTTATATATGGAATCTAAATAACAAAATAAATGAACACACAAAACAGAAACAGACTAATTGATACACAGAACACACTGATGGTTACCTTAGAGGTGGGGGTTTGAGGAGCGGGGTGAAGAAGGAAAAAGGATTACTAAATACAAATGGGTAGTTACAAAATTGTCATGCATATATAATGTAAAGCATAGAAAATATAGTTAATAATGTTACAACAACTTTGTATAGTGCCAGGTGGGTACTAGACTAATCAGAGGGATCAATGCATAAATCATATAAATGTCTTACCACTATGCTGTACACCTGAAATAAATGTAAAATAATATTGAATGTCAACTGTAACTGAAAAATATAAATAAATAATTTTAAAAACTGAAACAAAAAGCATTGATGAAATCATTTTTAAATGAAATTGAATTATCAACAAATGTTCTCTATTAGTGAGATGTCTTACATACTTTTCCTCTAAAATGGCAAGATAATTAAATTATGATTAGATATTGCTGTGTAATATTCCCAAATTCATTTATCAAATTTTTTTTTGTTAGATGCATGTTATTTCAGTGATAAATGGCTCACCCAGATGTTGGTGATTTGTAGTAGGTTAGAGAATAATTCCCATCATTTGAGATTTTCCTACTTGATTTATTTTTATACATATATATATATATGTATATACACACACACACATATATCATATATATATATATACACACACACACACATATATCATATATATATATATATAATATATATTGGGTTGTCGGAAAAGTGATGACATACTTTTTCTATGATTTTCACTGCAAAAATTATATATATAGTTTTAAACTGGGGAATTGAGGGAGGGGAATAGTGTTGGGGAATTGAGGAGGAGGACCAGCCAAGTGGTTGTTCTTCAATATTAGTTGTGGAGGGCGCCAGTCGTCATCTGGCTGCCCATCGGCAGCTCGTGGCCTCCAAGCTCAAGGTGCTGTGTTACAAACTTAGTTGCAGGTGGGCGTAGCCACCATCCCATGCGGGAGTTGAACCAGCAGCCTTGTTGTTAAGAGCAGACGCTCTATCCACTGAGCCATTCAGGTGGCAGCTCAGCTCAAGGTGCTGAGTTCAGTTTTAGTTACAGGTGGGTGTAGCGCACCATTGAACAGGCAGTCTTTTTGTTAGGAGCATGTGCTCTCACCAGCTGAGCCATCCTGCCACATGTTGGCAGCAAGTGGCAGCTCAGCTTGGGCTCAGCGTCACTGGTTCATGTGGGAATCGAACCAGTGGCCCTGTTGCTCAGAGCTCGTGCTCTAAAGGTAACTGTAACCAACTGAGCCATTCGGTCGTCCCTTGATTTACTTTATAACAGGTCATTCTAAGAGGAAATTAATGACTAGCTAGTATTGGGCTTGTTACCAGCAGGCTTGGACACTTGTAGGCATTCAAGGTCACCTGGAGGCTGTCCCACACCATCCAGGTGGTGGGAAGGAGAAATGGAAGCTATTCTGTATTCTCCAGCTATTTTGGGAGATAGAAATTCAGATTTTTTGAGGGCTTACAGTATTAACCCTGGTGAGGTGTCAGAACATACATTTCAGTAAGTGTAAAATGGCTTAGTACAACAAACTTGGCACCATTGTACCTGAATTAAGATGCATTAAAGCTATTTCTTCACTGCCACCTGTCAATTAAGAATGATATCCTTTCCTACCTTCTAATTAATTTGGGTGGGGATTTATAGATTCCAAAGCATTCTCACTTTTAAAAAAATCTTATTTGATATTATCAACAGCCTCAGGGAGATTTAGCAGTCCTCATTTTACAACTGAGGAAATAGGTTTTGAGCAATGAAGGGACTGGAGATTTCACAGTTGTTAAAAGACAAAGTTGAACTTCATTAAAACCCAAATTTATTGATTTCAAATCTAGTGTTCTTTTGTAAGTATTGCACTTCTTTTCTGTTTTTCTTTTTTTTAATTAAAGTTTATTAGGGTGACAGTTGTTAGTAAAGTTACATAGATTATAGGTGTACAATTCTGTAACACATCATCTATATATCATATTGTGTGTTCACCACCCAGAGCCAGTTCTCTTTCCATCACTAAGTATTGGATCTCCTTTACCCTCACCTCCCCCCTTACCTTCTGGTAGCCACTAAACTATTGTCTGTGTCTATGAGTTTTTGTTTCTTCATTTGTTTGTCTTGTTCTTTTGTTGTTTTCAGTTTCATATACCACATATCAGTGAAATCATATGGTTCTCGACTTTTTCTGTCTGGCTTATTTTGCTCAGCATAATAACCTCAAGATCCATCCATGTTGTCAAAAATGGCACTATTTCATCTTTTCTCATGGAAGAATAGTATTCAATTGTGTATATATACCACAACTTCTTTATCCAATCATCTGTCAAAGGACACTTTGGTTGTTTCCATGTCTTTGCCACCATAAATAAAGATGCAATGAACATTGGAGCACATATATCTTTATGGATAAATGTTTTCAGATTTTTTGGATAAATACCCAGGAGAGGGATTGCTGGATTATACGGTAATTCTATTCTTAATTTTTTGAGGACCCGCTACACTTCTTTTCAATCAATGGCAAAGAAGCTCTGAAACTGAAATAGTCAGGTCACACAATAACTAAATGGCAGAACTAGGACATTGAAAATTTCAATCCTAAAAAACTCTTGTTCCACTTCCCCACTATTACTCCACATAACATTTGAATGCTACACACACACACACTCACACACATTATTTCTCTGCCTGAAACTCTTTAGTGAACTTACATTGCATTTTAAAATAGAATTCCAACATCTTTCTATGGTCTATGAATCTGTCACTCACAACTGAGGCCATTGCATATGCTATGGCCTCTGTCTGGAGTACTTTACCTCCATTTGTCCTACTTTTAAGAACCCCTTCCCCCAATTAGAACCTGAGATGAGGACTTGAGTGTTGGTAGTTTATCTGGGAGATAAGCCTAAGAAGCATGGGTAAGGGAGCAGAGAGCATGAGACAGGGAAGAAAGAAATCCCAGTATTAGGAGGCACTATTAATGTGATTTGTGGAGAAAATGGGGACTTGATTATGCCGGGATATCACAGAAGCATAGAGAATGCCTCCCCAGAATTGACACATGAAGGAAAGGAGAATAGATGACTGACCCACTAGTTCTCCCATTAGTTGATGATTGCCCCCCCAGTGGTATTAACTTCCTTAAACTTCCTTAGCTCTAGTTTAGTGGGCTTTGAGGCTTTAGCCAAATCCCAGAGACAGAAAATGAGAAGACAGTCTGTATGCTTGAGTTGGGACACTGCATGCATGAGCTGTGTCTGAGCTCACACAAACTGTCCACTGCAGCTCTCACTGAAATCTCAAGTGGGCCCATGTAATGTAGGGGACTAGGTTCCACCACTATTTCCATGGATACTTCTTTCTCGTCTTTGGGTCCCAGCTTATATGGCACTTCTTAGAAGCCTTGTGTGAACACCCAATCTAACTAGATGCTCCCAACCTCTCTGCCTATGAACCCCTCTCTTCTTACTCTTCTTTTCACTTATTATCATTTGTAATTATTTACTTAATTGTCATGATATTTAATACCCATCCCTCTTACTAGAAAGAGTCTCAAATAGCCTGGCACATAGCAGACGCTTAAATATTTGCTGAATGAATGAGTAGATAAATGGATACCCATGAGATCTAAAGGTGTGGTATCCTGTTGTTTATTTAGCTTTGCATACTTTTTCTCTAATATGTCAACTTTCACTTCCATCACCCAAAAAGCAGGCAAGCAAGCAGGTCAGCAAACAAGCAAACAGAAAAACAAAAATGGCTGTAGTTCTTATTCATATACCTATCTAGCAACTGACCTTGAGCTAGGATCAAATAAGCTAAATAAGTTCCTTGCTTGAGGTTACTGTGGAAAAACTGGGAACATATTGGAGTGTCCCAGACTAAGACTGATATTGAGTTACTTAAACATGATAAAAAGTACCATTTAGGGCCGGCCGAGTGGCACGTTGGTTAAGAGCTGGCTTGGGACACCAGAGGACCCCGGTTTGGATCCCACATATGAGGGCCAGTGACACTGCCCTCTACAGCTAAGATGCTGCATAACAGCTTAACCTGGAGCTGGGCTGCCGTGAGTCGCCAGCGACGGTGTAGGCTGCAGCTCCTGTGGC
>NW_017731471.1:1511637-1535035 GCF_001890085.2 Hipposideros armiger
GGGAAGAGTGCAATGATGGTGCCAACTTGGGCCAGTGCAGCAACATCCTCCACAACTAGACTGAAGAACAAAACGACAACAACTTGTCTGTTCCCCTTCCCCCAATTCCCCAGCGCTGTTCCTATACCCCAATTCCCCAATAAAAATCTTTAAAAAAATAAAAGTACCATTTACTGAGCACTTACTATGTGCCTGCCACTGTACTTAGTTCTTTACATGCATTGCCATCATTTGTTACAACAACTCTAGGGGCTTATTTCCATTTTATAGATAATGACCCCGAGACTTAGGAAAATTGAGTAGCTTGCTCAAAATATGCATCTAGTAAGAGAGGCAACTGTGATGAATGCCATCAAATGCATTATTGTTTATATGTGTTTATCTAGCTTTTTCTTCCAGCATACTTTTGAGATACATTTCACATACAACAAAATTAATTTAAAGTATACATTTCAGTGGTTTTTAGTATATTCACGGAATTGTGCAACCATAACCATGATCTTATTTTAGAATATTTTCAACACCCCAAAAAGAAATTCCACACTTATTAGGAGTCATTCTTTTCTACTATATTCCTGCTTAACCTGCCTCTGCCCCCTAAATACTAGTTTACTGTATGTCTCTATGGATTTGCTGATTTTAGACATTTATCATCAATGGACTAATACAGTTTGTGGTCTTTTGTGACTGACATCTTTCACATACCATAATGTTTTCAATGTTTATGTTGTAGCATATATATGTACTTCATTCCTTTTTAATAGCTGAATAATTTTCAATTGTATGGATTTTATTCACGTATTCATTAGTTAATGGGCATTTGGGTTGTTTCCACTTTCTGCCTATTTTGAATAACGCTACCACAAACATGTGTGTTCAAGTTGTGTGAAAACGTGTTTTCAATTTTCTGGAAATATACCTAGGAGTGGAATTGTTGGGTCCCATTGTAACTCTATGTTAAACTTTTTGAGGACCTGCCACACTGTTTTCCAAAGTGACTGCATCATTTTACATCCCCATTCTGTGTTGTGTTTTCTTGACAGCATCCTTTTTTTCTTTTTTTCTTTTTTTTTTTTTAGCTGAGCCATCCTGCCACCTGTTGGCAGCTGACCTTGGGCCAGGATTTGAACCACTGTTGCTCAGAGTTCGCACTCTTGAGAGAGCTCTTAACCAACTGAGCCACTCGGCCAGCCCCCTGACAAGCGTCCTTTGAAACACAAAAGCTTTTAATGTTTATGCAGTCTAGGTTTTCTTTTTTTTGTTTATTTTTTTCTTATATCAGTGTCATATCAAAGAAATAATTGCCTAACTCGTGATCACAAATATTTACTCTTCTGTTTACTTCTAACAATTTTGTAAGGTTAGCTCATACACTTAAATCTATCCATTTTGAGTTAATTTTATGGATGGTGTGAGGTGTGAAGTAGGGGTCCAATTTCATTCTATTGCACATGCATAGCCAGTTTTCCAAATACCATTTGTTGAGACTATTCTTTTCCCTGTTAAATTGTCTTGGTGCCCTTGTTAAAAGTCAAAATGTCATGGCTGTGACATTTTATTTCTGGACTCTCAATTAAATTTCATTTGTCTATATATCTTTATGCCAGTACCACACTTAGTTACTGTATTTTGTAGTAAGTTTTCTTTTTCTTTTCATGATTTATTTATGGTGGAATGTTGATAGAATTATTAATCACAATGAATGAATTTTCAGTGGCAGGATTACAACAAGAATAAATATCAATAGCAATAAAAATAAAATACATTTTACATTTTCGATTAGTTTAAAGAATTTTATTAAACAACAAATTAAGTGATTTTACTTTTATCTGCTACAACATTAAAATTGTTTTATTATGCAAAGTACATTTAATATATATCACCTATCTCCCCAAACTAGAGTTAAAACTATTGAGGACTGAGGTCATGTATCATATTCTTGTAGCCTCTGCATCTAGGATATTACCCTACATATAGTAGATATTTGCTAAATGTCTGTTGATAAAATATGAAATTTTTAGTGATTTATACATTTTTTTCAAATAAACTTGTATATATTAGGAAAGGAAGTATATGAAAGAAAGGCAGTGGCTTTATTTTGAATGGTTGGTCGCCAAAATAAGGAATTATTATTTTGTTAGAAGCAAGTTAGTATTTGGAGAGGTGGATTCGTATATAGGGTTAGGCTCCAAAGTTAGTATGTAGTACAAATTAATCTGGAAAATCCCTCAAGTTGAATTTAAAATTTAACATACCTCTTTGAGTATATAATCTATACAGTAATTCTTAGCACACAAAAATGCCCAAAGGAAGGCATGAAAAGAAAGTCTCGGTGCAGGTGTCTGGGCAGTCAGATGTGTTTGCCTTGAAGATATCTATCAATTTCCCAGAGGAAATGGAGGCTAGGAAGAGGCATTCAAGGGGTTTGTCCATTCTGTCATAATATTCAACTTTTATAATTTTAATGCATATTATGAAGTTTAAACATAACAAGGAGCTACTTTTTCTGTATCTCATATAGGGAAAGGTGAGATACTTAAGTCAGAGACTCTGCTGCTCTTCATTTTATAAATATGTTTTTATATGATGTGAAAAGAAATTAAAAGTCTGTGGTAATTAATTCAATAAAATTGTTTCAGAGTTGCTGTAGTTCTATGTTTTAGTCACTCTGAAATGGGTTTGGAGCAGAGAGGTTTTGGTCCAGTTAAGAGTTTGTTGAAGTCCTGTTCAGTTGGTTACTGCTCTCAGATCACAATACATTACAAAATGATAATAAAAGCAAGATATAATTTATGTTTAGTATTTAATCTTTCATTGGTCTGGGTCTTAAGAATACTGTCCAATCATTTTAAGATGGTCACATAAAGCATTAATCAACTGTGCTTTACAGAATCTCCCTTGTAATAATTTTGAAATCAGGGAATGAGTTATTCAACTTGGTTCTCATTTTTCACTACTATTTTGCCTACTCTGGGTCTCTTGCATTTCCATATAAATTTCAGGATCAGCTTGTCAATTTCTGTCAAACAATCCATCTGGAATTTTTAAAACTAGGGACTGTGTTGAAGCTATAGATCTATTTGGGGAGTTTATGCATCCTAGGAATATTAAGTTGTGTGATCCATGTGCACAGGATGTCTTTCCATTTATTTAGGTCTTCCTTAATTTCTTTCAACAGTGTTCTTTTAGTTTTCAGTGTACAAATATACAACTCTTACACTTGTTTTGTTAAATTTATTCCTAAGTATTTATTTTTCCTTCTATTACAAGTGAGATTATTTTTTTATTTCAGAAATTTTCATTGCTAGTGTGTAAAAAAGCAGTTGATTTTGTACACTGATTTTGTGTCCTCCAGCCTTGTTGAGTTCATTTTTTAGTTCTACTATTTGTATTGGATTCCTTAGGAATTTCTAAAGACCATGACATCTGCAAATAGAGTTCATTTTACTTCTTCCTTTCCAATATTGATGCCTTTATTTTTTCCTTGCCTATTTTTTCCTGTCTAGAATCTCTACTACAATGTTGAATAGGTGTGATTAGAGGAGACATCCTTGTCTTCTGCCTAATTTTAGAGAGTATATTTAGTGTTCTATCATAAAGTATATTAGCTGTGGATTTTTCAGATGCCTTTTATCAAATTGAAGAGCTTTCCTTGTATTTTTTACTTTGTTGAGGGTTTTATCATGAAGAGGTGTTGGATTCTGTCAAATAACTTTTTCTTTATGTTTTGAAATAATTATATAGTTTTTGTCCTTTATTTTGTTAATATGATATAATATGTTGATTGATTTTGAAAAGGTAGAAACAATCCTGCCTTCTTGGAATAAATCCTAATTGGTGATGGCATGTAATTCTTTTTATATGTTGCTGAATTAGGCTTCATAGTGTTTTGCTGAGGATTTTGGCATCTATATTGATAAGAAATATTGGTCTGTAGTTTCCTTTTCTTGTGATGTCTTTGTGTAGTTTGAGTATGAATGTAGTAGTGACCTCATAAAATCAGTTGGAAAGTGCTCCCTCCATTATAATTTCTTTTGGAAGACTTTGTGAAGAATTGGTGGCTTTCTTTAACGTTTGGTAGAATTCACTAGTGAAGCCATCTAGTAATTTGTTTCAATTTGTGAAAAGATTTTTTATTATCAATTCAATCACTTCAATTGTTATGGATCTGTTCAGACTTTTTATTTCTTCTTGAGTCTGTTTCAGTAGTTTGTATATTTCTAAGAATTTGTCCATTTCATCTAAATTTTTAAATTGTTGGCATACATTTTTTCATAGATTTCTCTTATAATCTTTTTTTATTTCTGTAATGACCCATCCTTCATTCCAGATTTTAGTAATTTGAGTTTTATCTCTCTCTCTTTTTTCTTATTCAGTCTATTTAAAGGATAACTGATTTTGTTGATCATTTTAAAGAGCCAACTTTTGGATTTGTTGATTTTCTGTATTGTTATTCTGTTCTCTGTTTCATTAGTTTCTGCTTTAATTATTATTTATTTCCTTTTGCCCAGTTTGAGTTAAGGTTGTGTTTCTTTTTGTAGATTCTTAAGGTAGAAAGTTAGATTATTGATTTGAGATTTTGTTTTTAAAATATAGGCCTTTACAACCATAAATGTCCCTTTAAGGACTGGTTTTGCTGCATCGTGTTAGTTTTGTTATGTCTTCATTTTCATTCACTTGAAAGCATTTTCTAACTTCTCTTGTAATTTCTTCTTTGATTCATTGGTTTTTTAGGAGCGTGTTGATAATTTCCACATATTTGTGAATTGTCCTAAACTTCTGCAGTTATTGATTTTTAATTTCATGCCATTATGTTTGGAGAGCATATTTGTAGGATTTCAATCCTTTTAAATTTACTGATGGTTATTTTATAGCCTAGTACATGGTCTATTCTGAAGAATGTTCCATGTTCACTTGAAGAATATGTATTCTGATATTGTTGGATGCAGTGTTCTAGATATCTGTTATGTCTAGTTGGTTTATAGTTTTGTGTGGTATGTTTTTTATAATTGCCATTTTAAATTATATTTTCTATTTTACTTGAGAAACCAATACATAAGAAATAGAAAACTACTAGCCAAACCAACATATTAAATAAAAATTTAAAAAAACAATTCTGTATGTGTTCATATATCAGAATGCTTTCTTTTTAAATTTAGTTCCTGTGGAAAATAATTCTTAATAAATTATAAATTTTAAGAATAATGCTGCTTAACTTCTTATTTAATTAATAAATCATATTTGATAAACATAGTTAAATTAGCCCCATATACATTTAGAGAAATTTAAAGGAAAAATACATTAAACTGGAAAACAGAAGACATGTGTTCTAGACGTGACTCTGTCACTAACTTGCTGTATGGCCTCCATGAAGAATATGACTTGTCTGGGCTACAGGGTTTCTATCAGTAAATATGAACTATTGTGGCTCCAGTATTCTTTCTATGAGTCAGATAAAGCATGGGATTTGAGAGACTTGAGTTTATCTTATTTAGAACCTTACCAGTGTCTCTTAAGTGACCTTCACTTCACTAGGACATGGTTACTGGATCTGTAAAGTGAGGAGAATAATACATACTTTGCCAAACATTTGTTAGGATTAAATGAGATTCGTTAGGTAAAATAGCTAGCACAGAGTATGGCCAAAAATAGGTGCTTATCAAATGCTAGTTCCAAATTCCCTTCTTTATGAGTAATCAATGATGAGACTGATTAGAAGTAGTAGTAATAATGATAATTCCTATGCAGTGTCCACACAAGCCCTCTTTTAAATGATAACTAACATAAGATTTTTCACACATGGTAGGGAGAACAAACATAAATTTTTATGTAATTCTGCTAGTTTTTACAGGCTAGACAGCTATGAGGTAATAACAGAAAATTCCTAGAATATAAAATACAAAAGAAAATATCAAACCGATGTCCCTTTTCATTTATTCTTTGTGCAAAATCTATATCCCTTTGGAGAGGTAGGCATCTTTTAGAGCAGCAGTAACACTGTAACGTATATGAGCTTGCTGTTTTGATATTTATTATCTCATTTTCTCCTAACTCAGTGTCTGACATATGATAGCAATTTAACCAATGTTTATTGAATAACTAAATTATTTTTTGCAATATTTTACAAAGGTAAGTAGCATAATTATCACTATCACAATTTTTCCAAGAAAAAAAAAACTGAGCCTCAGAAGAGAGGCGAATAAACTTACATGAGATTGCAGGGTGAATTAGAAACAAATCTGAAATCTAGGTATCCTGACTATTCTGCTCCTCACTTGACCTCACCTTGTGGCTGAATTAAAGATCTTAGCCCTTGCCTGTCTATCCATTCTTCATCTGTAAAGCAATGTCTTTATTGTTTTAAAAAGCCTTTAAAAATTATTAAATTAGTGTAAGGAGGTTTTCTGATCTACTTTTCTTCCCCTTATGGAAAGGCAGTGAGGAGTAAGTCTTCTTATTGCAAGTTATTGATGGTTAATTATCTGTGAGTGTTTGTTGTTCAGATTGCTGAAAGGCAAGCAGAAGGAAAAGGGCCCAGAATGAGAGCAGACCTGGAGAAGGATTAGAGAGTATGGGAAAGCTGCTGGGACGACCAATTTCTGGTATTTTCCAAGCCAAAAATTTTATTTTCTGAATTTTACTTTAGCATATTTATATAAAATTATTGGAATATATGAACACTGCCCATTAAATATAGATAATTTTGTATTTCTTTTTTCACATCTTTTATTAGATTTATTCATGGGTTTTTAACACTTTTAAAAATATTATTTATTGAGATATAGCTAGCATACAATAGTATATCAATTTCAGGGTTACATCATAGTTATTCAACATTTATTTGCTTAAAGAAGTGATCACCATGACAAGCTATCACAATATTACTGACTGTATTTCATATGTTGTATATTATGTCCCAAGACTTATTTGTTTTACACCTAGAAATTTGAACCTCTTATTCCCATTCACCTTTTCTCCCACTTTTTAAATTTTTCAATTACAGTTGACATTCAATATACTTTATATATGTTTCATGTATACAGCATAGTGGTAATATATAATATATTTTATATAATATATAATATACAATATATTTTATATAATATATAATACATTATATAATATATAATGTATTACATATTTTATATATATATATATATATATAATTTAAGAAGTGATCCCCTTGACTAGCCTAATACCCACCTAGCACTATACACTGTTATTACCATATTATTGACTATATTCCCTATACTTTACATCCACATGACTATTTTTTAACTATTAATTTGTATTTTTTTAAAAATATTTTCTTAGGGAATCAGGGAAGGGGAACAGACAAGTTGCTATAATTTTGTTCTTCAGTCTAGTTGTTGAGGATGTCACTTCACTGGTTCATGTTGGTATTGTGATCATTGTGCTTTTCCCGAGTGAGGCAGATTGGTTGCCGGCCATTGGACGGCCACTCATGACGGCTCACGGTGGCTCACAGCAGCTCATGCTGGTTGCCAGCTGCTCAAACTGACTGTCGGCCACTCACAGTACCTTAACGCAGCCCACTGCAGCCCCACTGAAGCCTACACCATCGCCAGCAACTCACGGCAGCCCAGCTCCAGGTCAAGCTGTTGTTCACCATCTTAGCTGTAGAGGGCGCAACAACACTGGCCCATGTGGACTCTGAACTGGCTGCTCAGAGCTCACGCTCCCAAGCCAACTCTTAACCAATGAGCAACTCAGCCAGCCCCCAATTTGTATTTCTTAATTCCTTCACCTTTTTCACTCTGTCTCCGAACTTCCTCCCATCTATCACCCCAATAAATCTAGTACCCATCTGAGCATATATAGTTATCACAATATTATTGACTATATTCTTTATGCTATACCCTACATCCCTACAACCAATTTGCACTTCTTAATTCCTTCCCCTTTTTCACCCATCACTAAACACCCTCCCATCTGACAGCCATCAAAATGTTCTCTATATCTATGAATTTGTTTCTGTTTTGTTTGTTCGTTTATTTTGTTCTTTAGATAGCAAATATAAGTGCAATCATATGACATTTGTTTTTCTCTGTCTGACTTATTTCACTCAGCATAATACCCTCTAGCATATTGCAGATGGCAAGATTTCATTCTTTTTTTATGGCTGAGTAGTATTCAATTTTTTATGTGTATAAGCTCTTCTTTATCCTTTCATCCATTCAGGGACACCCAGTTTGCCTTCATATTTTTGCTATTGTAAATAATGCTGAAATGAACATATGGATACCCAAGTCCCCTTGAAGTAGCATTTGGATTTCTTTGGATAAATACCCCAAATTGGGATTATTAGATCCTTCTTTGTCTCTTGTTATAGCCTTTCTTTTAAAGTCTGTTTTGTCTGGTATAAGTATTGCTACTCCAGCTTTTTTTGTGTGTGTGTTTCCATTTTTATGAAACATCTTTTTCCATCCCTTTACTTTCAGTCTGTGTGTATCGTTTGGTCTGAAGTGAGTGTCTTGTACACAGCATATGTAAGGGTTTGGGGTTTTTTAATTCATTCAGCCACACTATCCTTTGATTGAAGCATTTAATTCATTTACATTTAAAATAATTGTTAATAGATATGTAGTTATTGACATTTTATTATTCATATTTTTGTTTGCCTTCTCTTTCATTTCCTTATCCTTCACTTTCTCCTCCTGCTCCTCCTTCTTCTTTATGAAGATTCCCTAACATTTCTTGTAATACTGGTTTGGTGGTGACAAACTCCTTTAGCTTTTTCTTGTCTGGGAAGCTTTTAATCTGTCCTTCAATTCTAAGTCATAGCTTTGCTGGGTAGAGTAATCGTGCTTGTAGGTCCTTGCTTTTCATCACTTTGAAGATTTCATGTGAATCCCTTCTGGCCTGCAAAGTTTCTATGAGAAATCAGATGACAGTCTCATGGGAGCTCCCTTGTAGGTAACTAACTGCCTTTCTCTTGCTGCTTTTAAGATTGTTTCTTTGTCTGTACCCTTGGCATTTTAATTATGATGTGTTTTGATGTGGGCCTTTTGGGGTTCATCTTGTTTGGGACTCTGTGCTTCCTGGGCTCTTAGGTCTATTTCCTTCCCATGGTTAGGAAAGTTTTTGTCATTATTTTTTCAAATAGGTTTTCAATTCCTTGCTCTCTCTGTTCTCTGGTACCCCTATGATGCAAACGTTGATATGCTTGATGTTATCCAAGAGGCCCCTTAAACTGTCCCTATTTTTTCTTTTTTCTTTTTGCTGTTCTGATTGGGTGTTTTCTGCTACCTTAATTTCTAAATTGCTGATTTGACCCAATGCTTCGTCTAATTTACTGTTGATTCCCTATAATGTATTCTTCATTTCAGTTATAAAATTCTTTATTTATGACTGGTTCTTCTTTATGTTTTCTATCTCCTTTTTCATGTTTTCTCTTTATTGAAGTTTTCCTTGATATCATTGAGCATCCTTATAACCCATGTTTTCAACGCCGAGTCTGGTAGATTGCTTTTGTCCATTTTGGTTTTTTCCTTTTTCTGGATTTTTGTTCTGATCTTTTATCTGGGACATGTTTCTTTGTCCCCACATTTAGCTTCCTCCCTGTGTTTGTTTCTACATACGAGGTAGGGCTGCTATGTCTTGTGGTCTTAGTAGAGTTGCCTTATGTAGTAGGTGTCTTTTGGGTCCCAATGGCACAGTCTTCCTGGTCACCAGAGCTGGGTGCTCCAGGTGTGTCCCTTGTGTGGGTTGTGTGCATCCTCCTTTTGTAGTTTAGCCTTCGTTGCTGTTTGCACTCAATGAAAGTGGTTGCCCCTCAGGCTCATTGGTTATGAGGAGTGGCTGAGACTACAATTGAGGAGTTGTGGTGCAGAGGCTGACCTTACAGAGCTGGATTTGCTCTAGCAGGACTCTGGTGCCTGCCCAGTCTGCCCTTTGGGTGTGTTGTCCTTGGAGGCAGTTGGTTCAGTCTGAAGCTAGCCACTCTGCATGCCAGCCCTGGGGCCTCCTCGGAAGGGACCCACTATAGGCCAAGTTTATCTACAACCTATGCTCTGCCTGAGGCCATCTGGCATGAGTTGCAAAGCAATCTGCAGATGGATGTCTCACATGCTGTACTTGGAGGTGCCTTGAGAACCCAAGATGCAAACCAAGTCTCGGTGTCACTAGTGTGGGGTTTAGGGCTGCTCAGCAAAAAGTATGGGACATTCCAAAGCCAGATGCTTGTTTGGGTTTTGTGAACATTTGAGAGATTTTAGAAAAGTCTGAATCATTTGGCAAGATAGGCCATTTGTACATAAAAGCTACTGGAAATGGCTTGGGTGTGCCTGAACGTTGGGTGAGGTGGGGTCTCACAATCATGAGGGCAGAGCAAACAAACAGTGTTAGCCAGGTTTTTGGAGACTCAGATATAGTGGCTAGCTGCATCTACACACTGGGAGGGGGCAAGGCTCAACAAAGAAACAATGTCTTCCACCAGCTCCTCTGTCTGGGAGAAAGCTGCTCCTCCAGCCCTCGCTTTGAAGCCAGACACTTGAGTTCCTCCCCGTATGTCCCTGGCATCGTTCAAGCTGCTACCTCAGTGCTGGAGCTCAGAGCAAGTGAGTCTATCAGTGAGTAAGTCTATGCACAGGCCCTATAAAAGGATTACCTGGGACTGCAGCCACCATCTGTCTCACTCAGCCACAATCTCCAATGGTTTTCACAACCAGAATTTATGAGGACTTCTCTCCCCAGCACTGAACCCCTGAGTTGGGAAGCCTAGTGTGAATCAGGGACCCCTTGCTAATCCGTATGTGTGTGGGCATCCACAGCTGAGATATCCTTTCTGATTTTTAATGGTCACACATGGATGTGTGGGACCAGCCTGTTCTGTGTCTCTGCCCCTCTTACCAGTGTTAAGGTGGCTTCTTTTCTGTGTCCTTAGTTGTAGGACTTTGGTTCAGCTAGACTTCAGGCAATTGTCAATGATGGTGGTCTGTAGTTTAGTTGTAATTTTAATGTGGCCATGACAGGAAGTAAGCACAGTGTTTACTTACTCAGCTATGTTGCCTGGAAATCTCCAAATATTGCTAATTCTTAAGTGTGATTTTATTTGACCTTGCCCCTTATTGGTGTCTCCCCCATTCCTTCAAACACATATCTAATTTTACAACACAAGGCAGTGTTAAAAATTAAAAATTGAAAAAAAATTGAAATATGGAAATTCCCTTTAGTTTCATCTTTTTTGGAATGCTTTAATAATATTGGAGTTCAGCTGCCTTTTCTTCTAATAATCAGTAGAGCTTCATTGGCAATGCAGCTGGTTCACTTGTTGCCTATTATGTGGTATCTGTGGTATAACTGACAGGAAAAAAGCAATGAGACAGGCTACGAAAACAATGAGCTCAGCTATCGAGTTTCAGACATTCTGTTCTCTATGGTTGTAAAATTTCATGCTTTCTTTTTCTCATGTGAATTTTAGGTTTCCAGATGTCCTGTGCCCATATGACTGTTCTGTGTTTCTGTGCCATATCCCATTTTCACCTGTATCAGAATACATAATGGTTCTCCCATTTGAACCAAGTCAGACAGTTAGTTGACTACTGTTGGCATTTGTTTTCGCCCCCACCCCCACTGAACTGGTTGAAATATGTCCCACATTCTCCAGACTAAAACTTTCACCAAATTTTCTACCGTATTTGAATCACTATGAGGCAGAATAATAACCAAAGTGAGAGCCCTGTTAGTCATATTAAAAGATGATGGCAGTGGTTTCCTATAGACTTATGACTTACTCAGAGGCCAGGACAGTTTGACCTTTTAACTTTCAATTGTTTTTACCTAGAAATCATATAAGTTGGAAACAGAAAAGATAATAGTCCTATAAGTTTTATTTTTAATTTAATTTTCTTTTGGTAGGGACATGAAGATTAATCTGTCCTGACTTGTTTTCTCTAGGTTGGGTTAAATAGATGAAGAAATAAGCTCAGACCAATTATAGTAAGTGATCATTTAGTTGACATGCCCATTGGAAGGCATTAGCATTTTAAATAATATGATATACTGGTAAACAGTGTGCTGGTGTATATGCTAAGAATGTTTTTCTTATTTTCAAATGATTTGATTATAATAACAAAAAGCTACTTAATACAGTAATTATATCAACCTAATTGAATCTTGTTTTGATTGACAATATAGAGTACCTGACACATAGCAAATACTTACTAGAGGTCTGTGAAATTAAATTTAACTTAAATAAGCATTTTAGTATCGTGAAGGTTTTGGGGGTTATTATTATAAACAAAAGTTATTATAACACCTTTTATTTAAACAGCAGTTTCAACTTTCATAATACTTTTTAACATGAGTTTTTTTTCGTTTGCTGCTTTCTCTAACTTCATTGGGTAAGTAAAGCAAGTATTATTATTCTCATTTCATAAATGAACTAGGTTGTACAGCTAGTAAGTGACAAACTCAGGAGTTTAATCCTAATATATTGACCCCTAGTACTCTGAGGCTTATATTTTTATTATTTAATATTTGATATCTAGTAGTATGCTAGATATCAAAGTTTATTGCATTAAGAATTTAAAAATTCATATATCCCTACAAAACCTTTTAAAAACATACTTTTAGAAATACACAGGTACTTTAAGAACCTAAGCACATATAAATCCTTCCATGGGATGACCATGACTACTCCACATGTACTTTAATAGCATGAAATATGAAATATTTGTTAAGAAAACAAACCAGAAAGAGAGGCTACCAAAATATATAGAGATCATTTTTCCTGTTAAAGTTCTAACTTTGAAAAGTTAGCTAAAGAGGGAACTGTTTTCTTTTTATCTGTGCCAAATACTGCTGAATATATATATTCAGAAAATCTCTCCATGTAGTCTTTAAAATTTGAAAATGAAAAGGCCAAAATGGAAAATCACTTCTTATAATTCATGAGCCTTTATCTGTTATTAGATTATACATTTTTTGATGGAAGGAATATTGTCTTGTACATATTTGTGCATACTTCAGTGTCTTACTCATAGTAAAAACTCAGACATTTGAGGGAAATGGGGCTTAATTTTCTTTTAATTCATTGCCTTTGATGGTTTGAACCCATCTTTATAAAACCTAAGAAAGTAAAAAAAAAAAATCAGGGCACTTTTTTACTTTCTTTGGTAACAATTTCAACATCACTATAAAAAAATTTAAAATATAATCTAATGTTTCTTTCCTACCTAAAAAGCTTCTAATTTGTGAGATAAGGGGCAGTAAGGAAGGGGAATCTTTGTTTTTATGTTCTAAACCTTTGATATATATGAGTTTTGCAATGAGTATGCATTACCTTGTAACAAGAGAGCAAAAACACACCCATATCTAACACAGGAAAAAAGAAAAAAGACAACAAAGTTTTCAGTTCAAATTTCCCACAGGATAAAGGTTGAATGCCTTAGTTTAGTAGATGGGGTCTTTAACCCGAGACTTCCAACTTCTTGTAAGTTTCATCTCTCCACCAACATGCCTCCCCCCTAAACACACATGCATACACCCCTACTCACCAGTGAAATAGAGCTATATTTTTTAAAGACACCATGCTTTTTCTCTCTAGCTTCCTAATGTGTGTATACTCTACTTATTCTATAAAGCCCTGCCCTCCCTCTTGTTTCCAATGAGATTCCTTCGAGACCCAGCTCAAAACACACTTTTTCAGTCCATAGAAGAATTAGTGCTCTCTCCTCTGTATACCACAGTACTGTGTTACACAACATTTTCCACATTAAATTGTGGCCAGAGCAAGAACCATGAGTCATATTTTAGAAATCTTTGTACCTCTTTTCCTCTTCCACCATGCCTGTGCCATAGAAGGCATTCAATAAATGCTTGTTGAGTGAATAAATAAATGAATGCATTAACTAATTGATATCTTTATCTAAGGTAATAAAACTCAAGTCAAGTGAATAAATATTGTTAAAATATTTAATAAATAGTAAAATGTCATTCAAACTGAAAATCAGTGTGTTTTATTGGATAGAACTCCAGCTTTGGAGTGAGGAAGATCAGGTTTATTGTAGCATTCACCAATTCTTAGCAGTGTGACCTTTGGCAAGCGACCTCATCTCAGTGGGCTTCACTTCTTTGATTTATATTATGGGGCTAATAATATCTACCTTGAAGACAGTTGTGAAGACCCGAATCACCTAGCCCAGTATCTGGCAAAAGCCAGGTGTTCATTAAATGGTAGTTATTACTGTTGGCTTTATCAGTTTGTGCAATATTTCAGTTTGGTATATTTGTTACCATCACACATTTGATTATCTATGCTAGCTGTCTAATGGCTGCTAATTTTTTTTGTCCTTGAGCACATTTTAAACTTTTCATGTTATATAATACTTTAGACACTGTCTGCAGCACTTAGATCAGTGCTGGCCACATACTTGATTTTTAATTACTGGGTTAGAATAGTGGCTTATGGTGAAAAGAACACTGGATTTGGAGTCAGGAGACTAGCATAACATACATTAAATAGCATTCCTTTTACTAGGCCTACTCAGCTCCTTCATTTGTGAAATTAAGGAATAAGACATCTTGAGTCATTGAAATCTCACAAATTCTGTGATCCTAGATTAGATAATTGATCCTTTTCATGAAATAAAGAATTGTACTGTAGATAAATAAATTCCTATATTCACATAGAAAAATGTAAGGTCTGGGTATTTGACCAACCATCCCAGTTTTCCCAGAATTGCACCAGCTTTAAGACAGAAAGCCATGTGCCCCATGAATCTTCTCCATTCCAGGGGAAATCTACAGTTAGTCTTGTTAGCTCCAGGTAGTTTGGCAAATAAAAGGTATTTTTTTCTTTGTAGCTGCTTAAAACTTTTGTCAATTCCACATTGACGAATAATGCTTGGTCTTGGGGGGTAGAGAAAAGAAATTGAGAAGGAGAAAAATCAAGAAGAGCTCACAATGTACAAATAAGCACCCTGCTCTGGGTAATCATAATTCACTGTCATTGAACTAGTAGCTGTGGAGAAGAACTTTTATGTAACAGGCACTATGTTAGGTTATGCTGTCAAGGGTACAGACATAGAAGATTCTATCTGTGTACCCAGCCTAAGTATTTGTATGTAGGAGTAGGGTAGAGGGAACGTAGGACATCTATCTAGGGAAAAGTATCCACATACCACAAGGTGGTGTATAATAGCAAAATGTGTTAGACTGTTCAGGGAAAGAAGGGGAAGCGAATGAGGACTAGAAGAGGTAGGATTTAAGTCTGCATAGGATTTGGATTGGCTATGGAAGTGGCAGGCAGACAACCCCAGGGGTAGAGCACATGCTGCTAGATAATGCACACATCCTACACTTAACTGATTGCTAATGGACTTCCAACGCCCTTGAAGAAATAACATGGCATCTTAAAGGGGGCTGTGCCATTAATAAACAAAAGGAAATCCTCCTAGAAAAGGTAAATTTGGGGGTAAGTGAGGCAGTGAGGGTGGTGGGGATAAATAAGATCAAGGGAACTGGCAAAACAGAATTATGATCCAAATGGTTGCAAATTTTCTTCTAAGTTTTTCCCTCTCTTTTAAGGTTATCACACTTAGCTCTCTGTTGTCACAGTCTTGTTTGGCCCTTACCACTGCATTATTGACATTGGCATGCTGTAGGGGAAAGGACACAGGCTTTGGAGGCCAAGCAGACCTCCACCACTTACTAGCTTTGTGGTTTTGGGCAAGTGAACTACGCTTGCTGGGAACCTGTTTGCTCATTGTTAAAATGGGAACAAACATACCTATTTCACTGGGTTGTTCTGAGGAATAGTAAAATAATTAATGTGTATAACATGCCTGACACTGTAGCTGGAATATACTAGTGACTCAATAAATGGTAATATTTTCTACTAGGGTTATGATCATGAATTTGATTATTTGTCCAGCTAAGAGGTAGGGTCTCCCTCAAGTGGCCTCAGAAAGAGACTCCTAAAGAGGAGTTGAAAACAGAGATGAAATACATTAGAGTCTGTTTTGATCACTCCTCATATCTCATCTGGTGATCTTGGCCTCTTCCCCCACTACCGTGTGTGTGTCTGTGTGTGTGTGTGTGTGTGGGGGGGTGTCTGTGATTTAAGTCAGGATACTACACTAGCCCCTCTTAGGTCCATCAGGACATACATTTCTTTCCTTGACTTGGCTCTCTCTTTGTGTCGTGCAAGGAGCATGGCAAGCAGAGCAGGGCAATTTGTATATGCAGGGGAGGTACAGTTGGCTACTAATTATCTTCATGTGTTGAAAGTTGATTCCTTACACCCCACTTCTGTGCACTGGCAAGAGCAGATTAATAGGCATGAGCTGTAGGGAAAATTTCCCTGGTGAAGGAAATAAGACCTTGTCACTTAGTGGGAAAGCTGGGTCACTGAGTGGCCTCATTACTTTCTCCAGTGTCTTTCTTTGGTTAACGTTTAAAGTCCAGTAAGTTTGCTTTCAAAGCCGCTCAATGTCTCTGTTAGTGCTCACTTTATTTTTTTAAGAATTTCTCCCTCCCCTCAGCCCTGCCCTCAGCACCCCTAGCCTTCCTTTGAACCCTTTCCACCCTCCTACCAATCTCCCACAAACCATCTTCTCAGCCTTCCCTCTACCCTCCCCTAATCCCTCCATACTTCACTCAATCTCCCTCTGACCCAAACATTCCCCTATTCTCTCCATCTCCACCTACCCCATCACCCACTGATCTATCTACCTCTGGAATATTCAGGACCCCACCCAAACTTTTAGCCTTTTCCAATCCCCTTTATTCCTCACAACTTGTCCCTTATCCTCTTCCCTCTGATAAGCCAAGAAATAATTCAAGCACCAGTAGAAATTGCCAATGTTTATTGATTTAAAAAATATCACTTGCAAATTTATATTCTTTATTGAAAAGATGTTGCAATTTTTGTGATAGAGAAAACATTGATAAGAAAAAAAATCAAGTAAGCCTAACAACTACACTTTTTCAATGTTAGTTTCTAATATCTATTCTCATGCATATTGTGAGTATAATTTGTAATTAAAACAGCCCCACCATTAATGTAGGGTTGAAAGAAAAGGGCATGCAGGGTTAGTGAAAAAATGACAGCTCAAAGTCATCAGGTTCAGTCCATGATCCAAGAGGCAAGGTCATTGTACAGGTAGCCTTAGTTCATTGCCAGAGATTCAGTGGAAAATTTTGGAAGCAGCAAATGCTGATGACAGCTGAGGTAACAGAAGACAGGTTGCCAGGAGCAGTCACTAGGACAAAGGATCTACCCAGCAATTATTGCATCATGACGTCTTCTATTCCACCTGTGCTTGAAGCAATTGTTGTGACAATAACGAGATGGAAAGGACACAGTGCGGCTACTCCACTCAATATTTGGGTCATGTGTTTCAAGCCAGTGAATTCCAAGAATCAGAGGGTATCTTGGTGCATGAATGATATCAAACTGGATCTCTTCAATGTGGTTTCCAATTTTAACTTCAACAGGTGGTGTTTCCTTGGTTATGGGTCCATTAATCAGTGGACGGCCATCTACTGTTTCGAGCATCAGAGGGAAGATGTTATTGCGGATAGGCAGCTTCTCTCGAAGGACCACAGAATGGTCAATGCTGTTTCTGTAGGAGCCTGAATCCACCATTGCTTGCTCAAAGAATTGTCGTCTTCCCAGTCGAATTTCAACAGTAAGCCATAGGGTACGGGACATGGATATTGGAAGTGAGGGGGATGCATATTTATAGATTGGCCCGCCCGGATTCCCCCTTACCGCCGGGCCTCGATGTTTCCCGCCTGCTGGGCATGATGAGGCTTGACAGGGCAATCTCTGGCAAAATGACCAGGATGACCACAGTAGAGGCACAAGTGGCCTTCACGGCGGCGGGCCCATTCAGCTTCACTGAGGTGTGGATGATTGCTTGCAGCCTGCACAGGCTGGTTTTCAGCTGAAGGACTCTCAGGCCCAGCTCTCTCCTCAGAGGAACTTGCCCCTTGTGAATTTGGATCAGGCTTACCACTTAGCTTCTGTTCTAGGCTGATGCACTGGGTGATCAGATCACATAGGTTGGTGGCTGGGCTTGTGTGAGACAATTCATTTGGGATAGAACTGGCAAGCCCTTCCTGAAATTGGATGCAGAGAGTGCTTTCATTCCAGTTTAGATCTTGAGCAATGAGGTAGAAGTGGGTCGCATACTGGTAGACCAGGTCCTCCCCTTGGCAGAGCTGACGGATGTGGTAGTTGGCATCTTCCATGTTTTCTGGGTTGTCAAAAGCATCCCGGAGCACTTGTATGAAACTTTCAAATTGCTCCAGCAGGGGGCTTTGCATATCTACTAAGGGCTGGAACCACCTTCCTGTCTCACCTGAGAAGCAGTTGCCAACGAAGCTCACCAGGGCTGCTTCAGTGGGATACAGGTGCCCTCTGACTCTCATGTAACTATTCAGTTGAACCAGGAACTCAGGAAGCTTCTGGGCATCCCTGTTGAAGGCGAAAGGGTATTCTAAGGGGAGAGCTTCAGCCTCTAACCCACTGGGGGACTGTGGGAACTCTGAAGCTGCTGATGTCTCAATAATGATTTGGTCCTCCAGGGAGTCTTGGGGTGCTGAGAGCTCTAGTAACTCATGGGCATTTGAAGGATCCAGGGTCTCCTGGGGTACTTGAAACTCCAGATGCTCAAGAGGTTTTAGGTGTATTGAGGTTTCCTGGCATTCTGGTGCCTCCTGGAGCTCCTGGGCATTTGGGGGATCCTGGAGCTCTGAATTCTGGGGCTCCTGGGCCTCTGGGGCATCCTGTGTATCAGGGGACTTCTGAGCCTCCTTGATTTCTGGGGCCTTGTGGGTCTCCTGAGCCACTGGGGTATTCTGGGACGCTTTAGCTTCCGGAGGCTTTTGGAAATTCCAGGCTGCTGGGAACCCATGGACCATTGGAAGTGCCTGGGGCTCCTGGGTTGCTGGGAGCTCCAGGGACTCTGGGGCTGCTGCAGGCTTTAAAGACTTCTCGGTCTCCTGGGCTATTGGGGTCACCTGGGGCTCCTGGGATGCTGAAGGCCCCCAGGCTTGGAGCTCCTGGGGTTCTCTGGACTTCTGGGGCTCCCCAAACTCTGGAGGATCCAGGGACTCTTTGGGCTTGGGAGGCTCCTGGGCCTCTGAGGGCTTCTGGAGTCGTTCATCCTCCATGGCTGCTTGGGGCTTCTGGAGCTCTGGGATTTGGGCCTGGAGGGCAGCATTTTCTTCCATCAGCCTCTGCACTTGGGCCTGCAGAATTTCATTTTCCAATTTCAGAGCAATATAGGAGGCCGCTAAGTCCTCCACCATCTTTTGAGGAAATGGGCTCGGTTTGGCAGTTTGCTGCCAAGAGAGATTGTTTGGGTTCTTGTGAGGTCTTTGTAAAAGCTCCTCACAGGCAGATGTCAAGCTCCTTAAATTTTCCAGGAGGTGGGGATTTGAGCCCTGCCAAGTTTGATTACCAGGAGGTTACTGGGAGCCTCCAGAGATCAGCAAAGGGAAGTATCAGATACACTGTGAAGAGAGTGGGATCTGAGGATCAGAAATTTTGGAAAGAAGTCATTCAAAATAAATAAGAACAAAACATGACCAACACTGCTGAATTTCTTTTACTATAAGCTCATATTCACCACTTGGGTCATGTATGCTGGCTCTGACCCCATGACATTTTATGAACAGCATTTGACCCAGACTGCATGTGATTTTGCATTCTTCTATTGAAACTTAACATTATATTAGAATCAACTTCTCTATATTATTTTCTATTTTTACGTAGTCTTTAATTTCTGTCTGCCTAATAATCCCAATGTAACACTTGGATTTTAACAGCTGCATTCAATGACTAACTCAAATGTTTGAGCAATGTGGGGATTTTAGGCTCTGTGGTGGGCCAGCCCAAGAGATATTTTTGGGTGGCTGGGGTAGGAAGTAAGGGGGAGCTCTTTCTGACACCTCAGAAATTGTACCACATAAGTAACCGCACAAGACCAGCCTCAGAAGAAAACAAGCAAAAGTTGACTAAGTATACATGTGTATATGCGCTCAGCAGACACATGCATGATATTTATAAAATGGCTCAAAATAGTTAAGAAAATAACTTTTATAAAGGTACATTACCATTCAGAAACTTAGTCCAGGAGCTTGGCTGTCTGCATACCCATCGCTGAGGAGGGAAGTGTGTGAATGGCTGTGGAGGCTTGCCTTTTCTGCACACACTGAACTCAAACAAACACACCCACTCCCGAGAACACGTTCCAACTCTCCTCTGTAACTTAGCTATTTTGAGTGTGGAAGTTTTTTTTTTTTTTGACAGTACCTCACAGTTTAGAGCTGCAAGGAAAGTAGGATGCTGTGCCGATGTGAGGCAGCCTCATGTACTCAGTCCTTGGTTACATTAATAAATATTTGGCCAGGAAATTGGGAGTAATACCATTGCCCTTGTGAAAAGTTGCAAACATTTCTGAATGACCACAGTGGTTTGGGACTTTATTTTTTATGTCTGTCTCATGTAACCTCCCCTCACTCTGTCCACACTGGGATGTTTGTTTAATTCTCATTCAGAGAGCAGCCTGAAGCCCTTCAGCCTTCCCCCCACCCATGTACTTAGTCCCTAGAGTCCCTCCATGCAATGTTTTTGTGGAAACTTTACCATGGACAGATCTAGGCAAGGTATAATAGGATAAGGCTGTGGAGGAGGCCAACTTTGTTGAAGGGTACTTGCAACAGTCTTGCAGGGACCCTGGCTCCTTCTGTGCATCTTGGTTCTCATCCTTCTTTGAGCCACCCAGGTGCTCTAGGCAACACTCAGGTAGCCACTAAGGGCTGGCCACTTGAGAAGTGACTTTGCTCAAGATCTCACCTTCAGTTCTCATGACAAATCACAGTCACACCCTGGGCATGTGCCACATGGCAATTTTAGGTAAGGCTCAGGGACAGCTATTTTAATCTTAGTAAGGAATGGGGTTGAGGATTGTCTTTGGCCAGTTCAAATCACATATCAAGTCAGTCATGGTCCCAAGTCTCCTTTAAAAATGGTCAGTTCCACATTAGTCAGCATAATAGGATAAACCCTGGTGATGGCATATGCCCAAACCACAGCAAGTTGACAGACTGGACTAGCTGGAGCTGAATGTAGAGGCTTTGAAAAGAAAAGGAAAGTATTTTGCAACTTAAGTTATATTCCTTTCCTCTTTTTTAATGTTTTATTCTTTAGAAACACACTACATATAAAAATACCACCATTATCAGGAAACAACATGTTCTATGTATGTGAATTTTCCAGATAATTGAAGCCTTCCTTTTGAGACTCCAAAACACAGAGTTGATATTTACCTTACGAATTATAAAATGAGAGAAATTTTTATAGCACGCATTACACTTCTTTTACCATTCCAAAGTAGATGATTTTGAACATAATTGATTTTTTAATGGTTTGGGTTCATACTTACACAAACCAGTTCCTTTACTGTGCTGTAACACAGTGTTGCCTTCCGAAAGCTACTGAGAGGTAGGTATAAAGTGGCCTGTCTCCAAATTAAATACCTCCAGATTGCTTTGCTTTCCAACTTCTTGTAATTTATTTTTCCTTTGTATTTTTTTCTACCATTTTGCTATCAGGCTGGCATATAGCCCTTCACACCTGTTACCTATATACCTTTCTATATGAAGTATAAACAAATTTGGCAAATTACTTAGTCCTTTAAAAGTTAGTCTCAAACTGGTTATAAAACTGTAAAATTGAGCTATTTTACTTAACTTTATCGAGTCATTGCAAAGATGTAGTGAAATAATGCATTATTTCACTTAGTGAAAAAGTGTCACTTAGTACAGTGTCTAGCAACTAGTATCACCCAATAGATCAATAGTAATAATAATAGTAAGCTGTAGCCACAGTAACCTCACTTTAATTTACTTTTAAATTATCTGAATTGGGAAATTAGATAGGTAAACTTGCTAGAATTGTATAGAGGCTGAGCAGATACTCTCATAAGAAGAAATTTCCAGTGCATGCATTTTACGGCATTTATTTTTCAGCACTCAGGGGCTTTTCCCCCTCTCCCTGACTGGGTTATGGATGATTTAGTTTTCCAAATAATGTTCTAGAATCAGAAAAGAGGCACCTGAGCAGAAAAATGAGATGATTAACAAGGGTATTGTGTAGCAGCAAAGACAGATGTTCAGAAAGTCTATGGACTAAAGCACTGAATGGTGCTTTGCCTGCAGGTATATTTATCCAGTGGGTAAACACAGAAACCTTTTTCCCCCCTCCCACCCCCTGCAAAAGAGCAAAGACCAAATTCAACATTTGTAAGTACAAGTTCAAAACTGCCTAAACATAGAGAGATAATTATTCTCTTTTGAGTGGATATAAAGAGCTACACTGACTTTTTGTCAAAATACCTAAAGTAGTTTTAATATACTGAAATAATTAAATAAGAATAGGAAAGTAATCACATCCAAACTCTCATCATATTTCCCCTACACTTTAATCCTTCTTCTTACACTCACAACACAATGAAATATGCAGAGCCTTTAGAATGCTTATGAAAACATTTTAAGTAAAAGAGGTTTTGTTAACTGGGCAAATAAATTTTTAGGGAAAAAAGAAGACAAATATGTTCACTTAACAGTTATAAAAAGACTGCATAGTTATGCTCAGATATGTTAATATGTTACACATGTTGATTGTTAGCTTAGGGAGAAAGGGAAGGGAAAGGTTGAATATGAAATTCTACTTTGTACATTAGGTCTCTGCTGGAGTCTGCCACCAAAGCTGGCTGGGCTTCATCCTCAAGCACCTCAAGCTCCTGCTCCTCCCTCTTCCCACCTTGGAAAAAGGTCAACAGGACAGGTTACTCCACAGGTTCCCTGGCTCAATGCCCAGCTACCTCTTGGGGGTAGTTCCACCCTGGTTTCTGATTTGTTTAACATACTATTCTTATGGTTGTGTTAGAGCATTTTCTTAAGTTTAACCCATAATGTGCTTAGTAAGATTGAAACTTTTCACTGTTAATACCATACAGCACTGGGAATACATGAGTTCCCAATTCTTTTAGAAGTTGGAAACCTTTCCAAGAATTCTCTTTACTCATATTACTGGACTCCAGAGCACCTGGTGATGGAATAGAAACAGGGTCTACCCCAGTACAACTCTAAAGGAAATACAGTTTGTCACCCTTTCATCTCCGTTTATGACATTTATCATCTTCTCATTTTATTTCTTGTTATTTACATACTTAGCTGACTTTTCTCCTTGATCACCTGTCACTATGGGAAAATGAATCCCTATCGAAATACTACCTCACAGAGTTATAAAAGGAACTTTCTTGAGGTGTTTGCATTTTCATAGGATATCCTGAAATGTTGTAACCCCATCAAGACCCTACTGTGGGGAGAGATATTCTGGAACAGAGATACAATTTTT
>NW_017731471.1:1535820-1539394 GCF_001890085.2 Hipposideros armiger
CCCTAGCAAGACATGTAACCACCTGACACCCTACAAAATATTTACAACATTATTAATTATATTCCTCTAACTGTCTTTAACAGAGATACAATTTTGACATCCTTCAGATCACACCATTCATGTGGTCCTATATTTTGTTTCCTTATAAGGCTAGCCCAGTATAGCTTCTAGTGTTAGCAGATTTGCTTAATGATTGATTTCAATGTTCTGGCTTCATTGAAACCTGGTGATGTGCTGACGAGGCTGCCCTAGCTAAGTGCTTAAACAAGCACCAGCACAACATAACAGGTGAAGAGTGGGTATTTGCAATAACCCCACTCCTGTGGGATGCATCTTTTGGGGACCTGGACCTCTCCTTTACTTTCTTGACTCCTACTCTCTGGGGTTTGCCAGTTCTGGTTCACCCAGAGGGCAGACTAAGTCCAAGCTGATGGCATCAGCATGGCAGGAGAGAAAGAGGGAGAGAGAGAAGGAGAGGGAGATGGAGGGAAGAAGAAGAGTGGAGGGAGGGAGGGGAAGGGGAGAAGGAAAAACAGTATTAGAAAATCTAGAAAGAAGCATAAAAAATTCAGCATATGTACATTTTGGTCAGTTAAAGATACAATTTAATTTTGTGGTTTAGCATTTTAAAAAGTCATATGATAGGAGACTATCTTTTAATACATAGGCTTACCTCTAAAGTCTTAATCAGGCAATGGGGGTGGTATTGTCTTGACAGCGTTGCAGACTGCTAAGCGGGGAGGTGGTAGACCCTCCGAGGGGCACGAGAGTAAGGCTGGAGTGTACTGAGGATGCAGCAGTGAATGGGGTGCTGACAAGGGAGAATACCCAGACTTCCTGCCAACTCCGCATTTTTGCTGTGCGGCACAAATGAGATAATAGTTGTGAAAGTGATTTGAAAAAAATATGTTAATGGAAAAAGTGCAGGCTTTGAAGTAAAGTGGGCCTAGGTTCAATTTCCAGCTCTGCTCTTTACTAGCTGTGTGATCTTTGCCAATTTACTTAAATTCTCTGAGACTCACTTTCCTCATCTGGAAAGTAGAGCATAATATAGGTCATTATTGAGTTGTGATGATTAGAAATAATGTTAATACCCAACAATAGGCATTTACTGAGTTGTAGCTGATGACAAAAAATTATAATGATGGTAAAAGTGATTGCCACTGACTAGCACATATCAGTTTATCTAGTGCATCCAAACAAAATTTGTTTCAACATTTTATATATAAATCCACCATAATTAATACAACTGTTCCACAAATATGAGCATCCAGGTGATTAAACACACTGTACTGAGGTGTGTGTGTGTGTGTGTGTGTGTGTGTGTGTGTGTGTGTGTTTGGAGTGTGTATGTTGAGTGAAGAATACAAAGATGAATCTACTAGGAGTTTTTTCTCAAAGAGTTTATAGGCAAGTAAAGCAGGCAAAATATGTACTTTGGTATTAATAATATAGAAATCTCTGAATGGTAAATTTCATACAAGGGATATAGATAAAGTTTTCTGACAGTGGAAAAGGGAGAGAGCTTATGAATATGGTGGGATAGGTGGAGAGGAGTGAATGTGGAACCTGGTTGGGCTTAGTATAAAATAGGAGACTTTCAAGCTGGGCTTTTGAATTGGATTTTGAAAGGAGGGTATGATTTGGTCATCCCACTATGGGGGTGAAATGAGAATGGATGAAGAAAAAGACATCCACAACGAAGGAAACAGCAAAAAACAAGGGACAGAGCAAAAGAATTACAGCTTATGAATGGACAAAGAGCAGTTTCATTTGGTTGAAGCCTAGGGTATATGAAGGAAGTATGTAAGTTCACGACATATAATGTGATACATAGCTACTCAAAGAGAAAGTTGAGATTTAGCAGAGAGATGACAGTAAAAAGCAGATGTTTATCTATGTGTCTGTCTATGTCTATATGTCTAGATATATAGTCAAGAAATATGTGATATAGCTGTCACCCCAATAAACTTTAATAAAAATAGAAATATGGATTTATATACAAAAATATGTGGCAATTTATAACTGCCCTATATATTTTCTTAACTTACTAAAGTGATGGCATCCATTAGTCCCCCTCCCAAGAATAACTGATAGACCTTAAATATGCTCTATGAGCTGATTTTATAATTTTCAAGAATTTTTAATGTGTGTTTCTTTATTTATTATTTTATTTTATTTTAGCTGAGCCATCCTGCCACCTGTTGGCAGCTCAGTGGCAGCCCAGCTCGGGCCATGAATCAAACCGACGACCCTGTTGCTCAGAGCTCGCACTCTTGAGTGAGCTCTTAACCAATTGAGCCACTCAGCCAGCCCTGTGTGTTTTCTTAACACTGTAATTCTGCATGTGATTTTCATCATGCTCAGAATGGCTAAATTCCCCACCTCCTCCAAGCCAGGTATTAAACAAGTAGGACTGTCTCATGTTATCCCTAGCATGGACTTCTTGGTTTAGCTATTTCATCTCAATTATTTCCTCTTGGGGCATATTTACATAACCACATTCCATTTCCCCATTTCCTTCCATTCTATTTCTGCCATGATTTTTTTTCTTGTCACTACCGTATTTGATTTTTCTAGCACAGCTGGATTATCTAAAATTGAGTTCTAACCCTGACAGAAAATTAGTCCCCCTCTTATTCTCTATTTCTTGGCTGAAACACTGAAGCAGAAAATATCATTAGTCAGGAGTCACAATCAGGTTCCTAAGACATTTGTATTTTTTTATGCCAGTATTTGCAAGTGGGGAATATTATACTGATGAATTATTTGTCAAAGCCTGAAAAGGCATTTTGGTTTTCTTAATTTTTAAGGAGAGCTTGGTAATTTCTTTTTTCAGCGGCCTTCAAGCAGACCAGGTGGTAATTGTATGGTACTTTTTGCCGTCAGCATTTGAGTAATCCCAACATGTTGCAATCTAGTTGCTCTTACATCAGGGTGACTTCAGTACAGTGCACATAGTATATATTTTGAAACATAAAGACTTTTATTACAAAAGAAAACTCCATGGGAGACATTTCTTGCAGGTTGCACAAGAAACTGTTAATGATAAATGACTGAGTAGTGCGATGGAGGAGAATTTTAGTTTTCACTTTACGTTTTTATGTAGCATTTGCATTATTTTTGAAATGCAGTCATATATTTCTTCTTTTCCCCCCCAACCCCCCAACTCTGAGCTGCTGTTCTCAGTCTAGTTGTGGAGGACACTGCTCACTGGCCCATGTTGGTATTATGATCATTGCACTCTATTGGGCTGAGGCAGTCGGTCGCTGGTCAATGGACAGCTGTCAGCTCACAGCAGCTCTTGCCAGCTGCTGGCCACTCACACTTTCTACTGGCTGTAGCTCACGGTAGCTCATGGCAGCACACAGCAGCTTCACGGCAGCACACAGCAGCTCACACTCTCCACCGGCCACTTGCAGCAACCCAGCTCCAGATCGAGCCCTTGTTCACAATCTTAGCTGTAGAGAGTGCAACTTACTGGCGCAGCTCACTGGCCCATGTAGGAATCAAACTGGCAGCCATGTTGTTCAGAGCATGCGCTCTTACCAACTGAGCTATCTGGCCGCCCTAC
>NW_017731471.1:1539739-1553510 GCF_001890085.2 Hipposideros armiger
CTTTCCCTTTAGTTATGTCCTACTAGCCTTGTTAGTTTCTACATTGTGCCACTCAGATGGCACACTCACCTTGCCTTTGTTTACATGTCTATGCCCTCTGACTAGCTGTCCATGTTTGGAAATCTGATCATTCTTGCTAGGGCCAGCGTAGAATCTGCCTCCTCCAAAGGGTCTTACCTGGTTTCCCTAGCCCACAGCTTCTTCTCTCTCTGCTCTGTTGTTGCCACACAGCTGTCCAGCCATCTGTCCCGTCACCCCCCCTCCCCCCGCGCTTAACCGCTTAACCATAAACTGACCCTTTTGAGGACACTGCTCATCCACCTTGCATCTCCCGGTTTGGCTCCAAAGGATGGCTGGTTAATCAATGACAGGTAAGATTCCTCGAGGGAGGAACAACCTAAGCCAGGTCGCATGGAGGCCATCAGGAGAAATCTCCGGGCTGATGAAGGTGGGCATGAGCCCTCACTCGCCCAGCAAAGAGACTGGAGGTTTTCTACCTCTGTAGCTACATTCCTTCCCTCAACCTGCTTGGGAAGTGACCTAATGGTGTGATAGTATCTGTCCTCAGCATAATAATCTTATCTTCCTGGGGTCATTTGAGTATAGGGTGTTTGAAGGCAGAGTATCTGTCTTATTGCCACAGGCAGACTCTCAGTAATAGCAGCTTGCAGGCAAGGGTAATCTGGCTTGTGCAAGTTCTCAGGAATGGAGCTCACAGACTGTGGAGGGAACAATGCTACTTCTGGGTAGGTGGAGAAATAAAAGCAGTGTGTCGGCCTGATTCAGGGCTCTTAGTCCATGAGGCTGGAGACCCTTGGCCCCACACTCATTTAACTCTTGGCTGCTATTTCTTTTATTTCTTAACCCTTTGCTGCCCCCTCTCATTCTCCCACTACTCATGTCATGCGGGACGCAACACTCTGTGCTAGTATTGGAAATGCAGCCTACACTGATTGCAGTTATCAGTTGGGAACGAATTATATCCTATCTTAGTTTTCTCTGATTAGAGAGCCAGATTCTTGTTCTTCCACAGCCCAGCTGTATGATCTTGGATAGGCAGCAATCTCTCTCGATATGTTTCTTCATCTAGAAAATGAGGGGTGTTTGATGATTTCCTAAGTGCCTTCTAAATTTTAATAATCTATAATTTTAATGTATGTGAAAGAAGCTTTCAAAAACTCCAAAGCACTGTATGATAGAAACTGGTATTAGGCTTACACTTTTTTTATTGCCCACAGCTTTCACCTTATCAGGTAAAATAGCTGCATTTCTGGCAAACTGCTTGTATGAATCATCTTAAAGTTTGATGAAATTCTACTTCTTTGGTTAGCAAAGGTACAAGAGTGAAAGCCTAACTTTCTAAAAAATTGGAAAGCCTATTTTTCACATATTATGGACACTAATTTGAACATTTTCTCCTATTGGTAATTATGCCTTCCATTTTTTAAAAAAATTAAAGTTTATTGTGGTGACAATTGTTGGCAAAATTACATAGAATTAAGGTGTACAATTGTGTAATACATCATTTATATATCATATTGTGTGTTCACCATCCAGAATCAGCTCTTTTTCCATCACCATATATTTGATCCCTTTTACCCTCATCTACCACCCACCTCCCCCCTTACCCTCTGGTAACCACTAAATTATTTCCTGTGTCTATAAGTTTTGTTTCTTCATTTGTTTTTCTTGTTCTTTTGTTGTTTTCAGTATTATATACACATATCAATGAAATCATATGGTTCTCGACTTTTTCTGTCTGACTTATTTCGCTTAGCATAATAATATTAAGAATCATCCATGTTGTCACAAATGGCACTATTTCATCTTTTCTTATGGCAGAATATTATTCCATTGTCTATATATACCAAATCTTCTTTATCCAATCACTTATTGAGGGACATTTTGGTTGTTTCCATGTCTTGGCCACGGTAAATAAAGCTGCAATGAACATCTGAGCACATATATCTTTACAGATAAATGTTCTCAGATTTTTTTGGCAGATACCAAAGAGAGGGGTTGCTGGGTCATATGGTAATTCTATTTTTAATTTTTTTAAAGAATCTCCACACTGCTTTCCACAGTGGCTGCACCAATCTGCACTCCCACCAACAGTGTATAGGGTTTCTTTTTCTCCACAGCCTCTCCAACACTTGTTATTATTTGTCTTGTTGATGATAGACACTCTAACAGGTGTGAGGTGATATTTCATTGTGCATTTTATTTTCATTTATCTGATGAATAGTGATGTTGAGCATTTTTTCATATGTCTATTGGTCATTTGTATGTCCTCTTTTGGAAATGTCTATTCAGGCCCTCTGCCCATTTTTTTAATTGGATTGTTTGCTTTTTTGTTGTTGATTTGTATGAGTTCCTTATATATTTTGGATATTAGCCCCTTATCAGAGGTGTTCTTTGCAAAAATCTTCTCCCATTCAGTTGGTTCCCTCTTTATTTTGTCAGTGGTTTCTTTTGCTGTCCAGAAGCTTTTTAGTTTGATATAGTCCCATTTACTCATTTATTTTAGCTTTTACTTCCCTTGTCTTTGAGGTCAAATTCATAAAATCCTCTTTGAACTCAAGGTCCATAAGTCTACTACCTATGTTTTCTTCTATGCAGTTTATTGTTTCAGGTCTTATGTTTAGGTCTTCGATCCATTTTGAATTAATTTTGATACATGGTGACAGATTGCCATCTAATTTCATTTTTTTGCATGTGGCTTTCCATTTCTCCCAGCACCATTTATTGAAGAAGCTGTCGTTTCTCCATTATACGTTTTTGGCTCCTTTGTCAAAAATTATCTATCCATATTTATGTGACTTTATTTCTGGGTTCTCGATTCCATTGCATTGGTCTGTGTGTCTGTTTTTCTGCTAATACCATACTGTATTGATTATTGTTCCTCTGTAGTATAAGCTGAAGTCCGGGACTGTGATACCTCCAGCATTGTTGTTTTTTGTTCGTTTGTTTCTTGTTTTTTTTCTTCTTCTTAGGGTTGCTATGGCTATTCGGAGTCTTCTGTGGTTCCATAAAAATCTGATGATTTTTTTGTTCTATTACTTTAAAAAATGCCATTGGGAAATTGATGGGGATTGCATTAAATCTGTATATTGCTTTGGGTAACATGGCCATTTTAACTATGTTGATTCTTCCAATCCATGAACACAGGATGTCTTTCCCTTTCTTTGTGTCTTCTTCAATGTCTTTTAAAAATGTCTTATAGTTTTCAGTGTATAGGTCTTTCACATCTTTTGTTAAGTTTATTCCAAGGTATTTTATTCTTTTATTGCAATTGCAAAAGGAATTGTTTTTTTATTTCTTTTTCTGTGATTTCAAGGTTAGTATATAGAAATGCCATGGACTTCTGTACATTGATTTTGTAGCCAACAAATTTACTCCATTCATTATTTCTAATGTCTTTGTGTGCAGTCTTTAGGGTTTTCAATATATAGCATCATGCCATCTGCAAAAAGGGACAAGTTATCTTCTTCATTCCCTATTTGGATGCCTTTTATTCCTTTCTCTTGCCAGGTTGCTCTGGATAAAACTTCCAATGCTATCTTGAAAAGCAGAGGTGACAGGGGATAGCCGTGTCACGTTCCTGAATGTAGAGCAAAGGGCTTCAGTTTTTCACTGTTAATTATCATATTAGCTGAGGGTTTGTCATATGTAGCTTTTATTATGTTAAAGTATTTTCCTTCTGTAACCATTTTATTAAATGTTTTAATCGTAAATGGATATTGGATCTTGTCAAACGTTTATTTCACATCTACTGATATAATCATATGATTTTGTCCTTTATTTTGTTTATGTGGTGAATCACATTGATTGATTTGCATGTTGAATCATCCTTGTGCCCCTGGAATGATCCCCACTTGGTTGTGATATACAATCTTTTGAAAGCATTGTTACATTCGATTTGCTAGAATGGTGTTTAGGATTTTTCCATCTGCATTCATCAGAGATATTGGTCTGTAATTTTCTTTTTTTGTGTTATCCTTACCAGATTTTGGTATCAGGGTAATGTTGACCTCATAAAATGAATTAGGAAGTATTGTCTCTTCTTCAATTTTTTGGAAGAGTTTGAGTAGGACAGATATTGGATCATCTTTGAATGTTTTATAGAACTTAATAGTGAAACAACCTGGTCCTGGACTTTTGCTTTTGGGAAGGTTTCTGATGACTAATTCAATTTCTTTACTATTGACTGGTCTATTTAGATTTTCCAATTCGTGATTCAGCCTAAGAAGGCTATATGTTTCTAACAACATGTACATTTCTTCTAGGTTATTGAATTTAGTTGCATATAGCCCTTCATAGTATTCTTGGATAATCCATTGTATTTCCATGTCATCTGTGGTAACTTCCCCTCTTTCATTTCTGATTTTGTTTATTTGTGTTTTTTCTCTTTTTATCTTAGTGATTCTAGCCAGGGGTTTGTCAATTTTATTAATCTTTTCAAAGAATCAGCTCTTTGTTGCAGTAATTTTTTTCTATTGTCTTTTTGTTCTCGATATCATTTAATTCTCCTTTGATTTTTGTTATTTCCCTCCTTCTGCTGACTTTGGGTTTCATTTGTTCTTCTTTTTCTAGTTGTTTAAGGTACAACATGATGTTATTTATCTGGGAATTTTCTTCTTTCTTGAGATAGGCCTGTAATGATATAAAATTTCCCTTAAAACGGCTTTTACTGCATCCCAAGAATTTTGGTAGGATGTATTTTTATTCTTATTTCTTTCTCTGTGTCTTTTGATCTCTCCTCTTATTTCTTCTTGGACCCAGTCGTTCTTTAAAAGTATGTTGTTTAATTTACACATATTTGTGGTTTTTCTGCTTTCTTTTTGCAGTTGATATCCAATTTGAAAACCTTATGATCGAAGAATATGCTTGGTATAATTTCAATCTTTTTAAATTTGCAGAGGCTAGTTATATGTCCCAAAATATGGTCTATCCTTGAGATTGGTCCATGTACACTAGAAAAAAAATGTATATTCTGATGTTCTAGGGTGAAATGCTCTACAAATGGCAGTTATGTCCATTTAATTTAATGTGTCATTTAGGGCTGATATTTTTTTATTTATTTTCTGTTGTATGATCTATCCATAGTTGTCCATGATATATTTAGGTCTGCTACTATAATTGTGAGTTTGTCAATTTCTCCCTTTAGTTCTGTTACTAGTTGCTACGTATATTTTGGTGTTCCCTGGTTGGGGGCATAAATATTGATAACTGTTATGTCTTCGTGTTGTATAGTCCCCTTTACCATTATGAAATGTTCATCTTTGTCTCTTGTTACCTTTTATTCCTGAAGTCTGTTTTAGCTGATATTAGTATGATTGCACCTGCTTTTCTCTGAATACAATTTGCTTAAATTGTCAATTTTCACCCTGTCACTCTGAGTCTGTATTTGTCCTTGTATGTGAGCTGTGTCTCTTGGAGGCATCATATGGTTGGGTTTAGTTTTTTTATCTAGTCTGCTACTCTGTACCTTTTTATTGGTGAGTTCAGTCCATTTACCTTTAGGTTAATTATTGATATATGAGGATTTCCTGTCATTCTATCTTTGGTTTTCTGGTAAGACTGTGTCTCCATTGTTTCTTTGCCTTTTTGTTGCTGTCTATTATTTCAGTATGCTGGTATTCTATGATTTTTCCCTCTGTTTCTTCTTTTTTATGTTATATATTTCAGTTCTGAATTTTGAGTGGTTACCATTAAGTTTATATAAAACAAAGTTTCATATTTAGAGTATTCCATTTTCTTCAGCATGCTTCCCTTCTCCATTCCCTTGTGCCAGTTTAGATCTTTACTCTCTCCCCTTTTATGGTTTTGTTGTCACAAATTATCCCTATTTATGCTGTGAGTTGATTTTTGTGCTGCAGCAGCAAATTGTCTTTTTCCTCTTGTTTTGTGTGTTTTTTACCTTCTTTACCCTGTATGTTATGTTTAAGTGTATAGTGTCCTATTTGGTATAGGGGTTATCATTTCCTGCTTCTGTCTGTCTGTTTGTAATACTACTCATGGCTTTGTATTCTTTTGTTTTTTTTTTTGTTTTAAGTTGTATAGCCTCCTTCAGTATTTCTTGTAGTGCAGGTCATGTGCTAGAAAATTTTCTCTGCTTCTCTATGTCTGGAAAGGTCTTTATTCCTCCTTCATATCTATAGGATATCTTTTCTGGATATATTATTCTTGGCTCATAATTTCTCTCTTTCAATAGTTTGAATATTTGATTCCACTCTCTCCTGGCTTGTAGAGTTTTTGCTGAAAAATTTTATGGTAATGTAATGGGCTTTCCTTTGTAGGTTACAGTCTTCTTTTCCCTGGCTGTTTTGAGGATTCTTTGTTTGTCGTTAATTTTTGACAACTTCAATACAATGTGCCTTGGAGAAGGCCTGTTGAGATTGAGGTAATCAGGTGTTCTATTTGCTTCTTGGATTCAAGGATCCTGTTCTTTAAACAAGTTTGGGAAGTGCTTGTTGACTACTTGTTTGAATATACCCTCTGTTCCCTTCTCCCTTTTTTCTCCTTCTGGAATGCCCATTATTCTCATATTGCTCTTTCTGATGGAGTCAGAAAGTTCATGTAGAGTTCTTTCATATCTTTTAACCCTCAAGTCTTTCCCTTCTTTGATCTGTGTCATTTCCAGATTTTTATCGTTGACGTTACTGCTTCTTTTCTCCATCTGGTGAGCTCTATTACCTAAGCTGGCTATTTCATTCTTCATTTCTTTTCTTGAGTTCTTAATCTCCACAAATTCTATTTGGTTCTTTTTAAAATTTCAATATCTTTGGTAAATGTTCATTTTGTTCTTTGATTGTGTTTCTGAGTTCATTAAACTGCCTGTCTGTGTTTTCTTGCATCTTGTTGAGTTTTTTCAGAACTGCAATCGTGAATTCTCTGTCATTTAAGTCACATATTTTCGCGTCTTTAAGTTTATTTTCTGGAGACTTTTCATTTTATTTCTGAGCAGCCTTGTTACCTTGGCTATTCATGGCAATTAATGAATTATTATTCTCTTCCTAGGCATGTACAGGAGTGGGTTCTGCAACAGGTTGGTAGGAAGAGGTTTTTCTTTTGCTTTCCAGTAGGTCTTGGTAGAATGCTTTATTTTGTCTCTGACTGCAGCCTTTTATTCTCTCTCACACCGTAGTGTTATATTTTCTCTGCACTGTTTCAGCTTCTCACATAACAGGGAGATTCCCTAGGAGGTGGGCTTCTCCTCTGTGAGCAGGTTACTAGGATCTCTGGGCATCACTGCCATTGAGGGATGTGGAGAGTTTCTGAAGCTCTGAAGCTCTTCCTGCACCAGATTAAGTGCCTGTGTGTTTCAGTGGCTCTGTTTACCACTACAGGGATCCGTCCAGATAGGTGGGAGCAGGGGTGGATTGGGTTTTGAGAGGTGGCTATGAGCAATGGTGGCAAGCACCAGCACAGCTAGCCCTGCACCCAAGGCTCACTCCCTATTGCTGGAACTAGTTACCCTGCAAGTCCATGGCTGCGGGCCACAGTTCTCAGAACTGCAAATATTCTGTTCTTTTGATCTGACACTGCTACTGCTCCACTTCTAGCACTGGGAAGGTGGGGGTGGGGCGATCTCTGGGGGGGAGGAGTTGGCTAGGCTGTGTGCCTATGCCTTTCTTTCTCTGCTTGGCAGTGAGGGTTCAAACTGTTGCTTTCACCTTTCTTCCCTCAGTCTTTGCTCCGAGGTCTACCACGAACGTTGGTTTCAGCCATGTTATATGCTGACCCCTCAGGTGGGACTGTGGGCCATAAGGGGTGTTGTAGCAGTTCAAATTTTTTTCTCTCCCGCCACTGCAGTAGCTCCAGAATTCAGGGAGCTCTGAGCTCAGTTTGCATCCTGTACCTGCGCAGCCTGTGTCTCTATACTTTCCCCTTTCCTCCTATCCCGCTCACCTAATTTGCCCACCTTTAGATGATTTCAGTTGCACACCAGTTAGTCTTGCCTGTCTGCTGCTGTTCAGGGAGTCCTTTGTGGAAATATAATTGTTCAATTTGTTGTAAATTCCAGTGGAGAATTCAAGAGGCTCACCTCACGCCACCATTTCTATGATGTCATCTTATACCTTCCATCTTGAGCTAAACAACACTTGAACATATTTTGATTAAATGTGGATCTGGCATTAATAACCCATTTACATGATATGTTTCATCAAGCTTGACAGCTTATAAATGTCCTGGTATCATATTTTATTAATTTGTCCTGCAGAAATTAACTCTTAAGACATGACAGATAATATTACCTTTTCTATATGTTATCCTTAAGAATAACACCACCACCAGCAGCACCATCAACAACAAACACCTAACACTTCTATAGCACTTATTATTCGCTAGGCATGATACTAGCTCTTTGCTGGTATTAACTTTATATTAATTAACTTAGTTCCACAACAACACTATAAGACAGGAATTTTCCCCTCCATTTTACAGATTTGAAAACTGAGACTCATAAGCTAAGCAATGTGTCAAGGGGCCACATATGAGATATGATCAAAATATACAGTGAATGTTTAAATAAAAAACAGTTATTACAGTAAAAGACACATTGCCATTAATTCCCATCAAAGTACCCACCTCCTCACTTTGAATACACTTACCCCATTGTTCTTATCACTTTCTGAAGCAGTTCTGGAAATCCTCTTTCATGAGTGTCTTTAGTTGGTCTATTGTGGCTGCCTTGATGTTCTGAATCATTTCGACTTTGGGGAAGAGCCAGAAGTCGCAAGGTGCCAGATCCAGTGAATAAGGTGGATGAGGACACACCATAATGTTTTTATTTGACAGAAATTGCCATATACCAGAAGCAATGTGTGACACGGAGCATTGTCATGATGGAGGATGGAACCATTTGCCCATTTCACAGTAATGCATTGTTCATGATCCGTGATTTATAGCTCACTTTTAAACACACTTTCTCTCAACCGTAGCTCACACTTAACTGACTGCACCAAACAAGTTGAATCTTGTCACACGCTGTTACTAAGGTTCGATGCACCGCTTCCCATATTGAAGATCCCTGCCTTTCCATTGGATGGAACTTAACAGCAGTGTTCACAGTATTTTGTGATCACACCTCATATCTCAAAGACATGTTGAGTGAAAAAAGTCAGAAATAAACAAGTGAGTGATACCAGCTTTGAAGTTCAAGTGCAGGCAAACTCAATCAATAGTGCTACAATTCTGAATCATAGTTAACTTTGGGTATGAAGAGGTATTGAGTGGGAAGAACCACAGAAAAAATTTCTGAGTATGGGTGATAGAGATATTCTTCTATATGTTGATCTGATTGGTGGTCACATGGGTATATGCATATGTAAAACGTCACTGAAGATTTCTGCATTGTATGATGTATTAATTGTATATTTCATTTTAGTCAAGATACTTATAAGTAATGATGTTCAGTGGTTCTCAAATTCTACCTCTCAAAAGGTGGCATCAAAATAATCTGTGATTTTTCCTGAGAGTAGATTCCGAGTACCTAGAGAATACCTACTATTCCAGAATCTAGTGGTGGAGCCTTGTGATCTATATATTTTAACAAGGAAGCAGCCAAATATGGGGATGCCTGTTACATTTCTGTGACTGGCACTTGTAAATCCGATTCTGAATGAGTTAATTTGTTGGGTGAAGTTGGGAGGAGGAGAGGCAAAGGAACTCAAGCCCATCAAAACCATCCTAAGCAAAGATTTATTTTCTGGCTTGCTTTAGAAGTATGTTTGTTGTTGATGGAGAGATGTGTGTGTATGAGGAGTAGTGGTAGGGGACTGCATGGTGAGAGAATGTTGGTTTTAAAGAAAAGTTAATTACAATACTTTTCCAAAGGTATTCAAGGTTACTACTAATGTCATCAAATTAACTAAATTATTTGAAGGCTAGCGAGTGAACTGATGGTCAAAATATTTAATTTTCACTGGGTTCTGAAAAATTGGAGGCAGGGTCTGCCCCTAGCAAATGTTTAACTTGTCTTCTACTCTGCCTGTCTGCTTTTTGATAACTTTCCCATAGATAGTAGGTTTAACCCCTGGTTTTCTGCCCAGCACAAACTCATCCTCTATGTACAAGTCAGTGAGCTTCTCTGCTTCTCTTCAAGGGAGAATTTGCATTGTACAGGGATGCTCAGAAAGCAATATTCAATTTTTAACTCAAGGTAAGTGCTGGATGACGCTGCTTCAGAATAGCAGTTGCACGACAGCAGGAGAGATTTTTAGCATAAAATTAATTCTGCTTGATTCTTTAAAATAATTTTTATTTTTCAATTATTGTTGACATACAATATTATGTTAGTTTCAGGTTCACAACATAGTGATTAGACATGTATATAATTTATGAAATGATCTGTTGGATAAATCTATTGAGACATGCATGCATGCATACATACATACATCTGACAACATACATAGTTGTTATAATATTATTAACTATATTTTCTATGCTATACTTTACATACCCATGACTATTTTGTAATTCACAATTTATACTTCTTAATCCCTTCTCTTTTTAACCCCATCCCCCACCCATCTGATGACCATCAAAATGTCCTCAGTATCTATGTGTTTGTTTCTGTTTTATTTGTTTGTTTATTTTGTTTAGATCCCACATATAAGTTGAATCATATGGCATTTGTCTTTCTCTGACTTACTTCACTCAGCACAATTCCCTCTAAGACCATCCATGTTGTTGCAGGTGGCAAGATTTCAATATTTTATAGCCAAGTAATATTATATTGTAAATATGTACTGCTTCTTTATCCATTCATCTATTGATGGACACCCAGGTTGCCTCCATGTCTTGTTTATTGTAAATAAATCTGTCATGAGCATATGGATGCACATGTCCCTTCAAAGTAGTGTTTTGGCTTTCTTCACATAAATATGCAGAAGTAGTATTACCGGATCTTTTTTGGCCTTTGTTTTAAAGTTCATTTTGTCTGGTATAAGTATTGCTCACCAAGCTTTTTTTGTTTATTTGTTTCCATTTTCATTAAATCTTTTTCCATACCTTTACTTTCAGTCTGTGTGTGTCTTTTGATCTGAAATGAGTCTCTTGTATGCAGCATATGTAAGGGTCTTCTTTTTTTTTTTTAGCCATTTAACAATGCTGTCTTTTGATTGGAACATTTCACCATTTACATTTAAAGTAATTGTTGAGAAGGTGGTGGAATAGGAAATTTAAAAAAGGAAGCAGAAGTGTCAGAGTTAGAGAAGGAGACATGACAATGGAAGGAGAGGTTTGAGTGGTGCCATTGCTGGAAAAGGGCAATGAGCCAAAGAATGCAGGCAGCCTCTAGAGCAGCGGTTCTCAACCTGTGGGTTGCGACCCCTTTGGGGGTCGAATGACAGGGGTCGCCTAAGACCATCGAAAAACAAAAAGATATTTACATTACAATTAATAACAGGAGCAAAATGACAGTTATAGAGTAGCAACGAAAATAATTTTATGGTTGGGAGTCACCACAACATGAGGAACTGTATTAAGGGGTCGCGGCATTAGGAAGGTTGAGAACCGCTGCTCTAGAATGTGGAAAGTTTAGGGAACAGATTCTCCCCTAACGTCCTAAAAAGAAAAGTCCCAGCACTGCCACCACCATAATTTTAGCCCCATGTTACAGGTTGAATTAGGTCCCCTCAAAAAAAAATGGTGGAGTCCTAATCCCCAGTTACTTCAGAATGTGACCTTATTTGGAGACAGTCTTTACAGAGGTAATTAAGTTAAAATGAGATCATTAGGGTAGGTCCAATTCCAATATTACTGGTGTGTATGCAAAAAAGGAAACTTTGGACACAGACACGCACACAGGGAGAACACCAGGTGAAGATGAAAGCAGAGGTCAGGGTGATGCTTCTACAAGCCAAGGAATCCAAAGATTGCCACTAAACCACCAGAAGCTAGGGGAGAGGCATGGAACAGATTCTTCCTCACATCCCTCAATAGGAACTAACCCTGTTGACATCTTAATCTCAGACTCCCAGCCTCCAGAACAGTGAGACAATACATTTCTGTTATTTAAGCCCCCCAGTCTGTGGTACTTTGTTATGGCAGCCCAAGAAAACCAGTATGCCCCATAATACCCATTTTGGATGTCTGACCTCCAGAACAGTAAGATAATTAATTTGTATAGCTCTAAGCCACTAAGTTTGTGGTAATTTGTTACAGCAGCAGTAGGAAAACAATATACTCTCCACAGACTCCCCATCAGAAACCTTGAAATCTGAAGTTCTCATCATATCCTGACATCTTCCCACCTGACACTTTCTCTCTGACTTAATCTCCCATTACTCTTCCACTCACTCCCTCTATCCCAGCCCCACTGGCCTCCTTGCTATTCTTTGAATAGCCTCACTCACTCACCTCAGGACCTTTGAATTTGCTGCTTCCTCCGACTGAAATGTTCTTCCTACTCACATGCTTCCTGACTTGCTTCAAGTCCCTAATCATATGTCACCTTATCAGAGAGCCTTTCCCTCAACATCCTACATAAAATAGCACTCTCTGTTTCCTTTCTCTGCTCTATTTTTCTTAGCATGTTCCACCATTTGATATGTTGTATACACTTGTTAATTTGTGATCAACATCTCTCTTTGCCCCCATTAGAACATAAGCACCTAGAGAACAGAAAGTTGTTTGGTTCACTCCTCTGCCCCTGTTACTTATAGCAGTGCCAGGCCCATAGGATGTACTCAATACATCTTTGTTGATTGAATAAATTCAAAATTGCTGTTATATTCTTTCTGCCTCTAAAATTCATTCCACTGAGACTATTTTCCGTATCTTTGTCTTCGAGCATATAGACAATGAAACCATAGACTCTGGGGTCATAAATCCAATATACTCACCTTATGTGATCCTCATCAAAATAAATTGGAAGGAGATGCGCTCACTAGGGAGGCAGCAGCACACATTTACTGCAGAACTTCAAAACCTTTCAAATCAAATAGTCAAGACCACAATAAGACAGGCCACTCCTGACTAGAGAAACGAATTAAGGTGTAATGACAGCTCTGGACTTCTCACTAATCTCAAAAGGCTAACTGGGCAATTAAGCCTGGGTTTGGAACGAGATATTAAAATCTTTTTAATGAACTAAAATGTTTTTCATGCAGTAATAAAAGGGGAGAGGCTTTAGCTATTTGTAAGGAACTCAAAATAAAAAAAAGTAATTGTTGATAGATATGTAGTTATTGCCATTTTTTTTAATTAAAGTTTGTTGTGGGTGACAATGGTTAGTAAAGTTGCATATGTTTCAAGTGTACAATTCTGTAATACATCAACTATATATCACAGTGTGTGTTCACCACCCAGAGTCAGTGCTCCTTCCAACACCATATATTTGATCCCATCTATTACTCCCCTTCCCCCTTACCTTGAGTTTTCTTTCTTTATTTGTTTATCTTGTTTTTCTGTTGCTTTCAGTTTTATATTTCACATATCAGTGAAATTATATGGTTCTTGACTTTTTCTGTCTGACTTATTTCACATAGCATAATAATCTCAAGATCCATCCATGTTGTTGCAAATGACACTATTTCATCTTCTTTTCTTTCAAATCTCTTTCCTTCTTTTTTTATATTTTAATTATTTTTATTATGAAATACACATTTTTTTAGAATTAGTTTCAACTGTACAACACAGTACAATAATTATACTTTTTACCCCTCGAAGTGACAGCCCCCCTCCCCCAATCTACCACCCCCTTCCCCCAATATCATACATATCTATTACAATTCCCTTGACTCCACTCCCACACTATACTCCA
>NW_017731471.1:1555764-1568834 GCF_001890085.2 Hipposideros armiger
TTTTGTCAAATGCTTTTTCTGCATCTATTGATATGATCATCTGATTTTTAGTTTTCATTTGGTTAATGTGATGTATTATGTTAATTGATTTGCAGATATTGAACCAACCTTGCATACCAGGAATGAATCCCGCTTGATCATGGTGTATGATCTTTTTAATGTGATGCTGAATTCAGTTTGCTAGTATTTTGTTGAGGATTTTTGCATTTATGTTCACTAGGGATATTGGCCTGTAGTTTTCTTTTTTTTTGTAATATATTTGTCTGATTTTGGGATCAGCGTAATAGTGGCCTCATAAAATGTGCTTAGGAGTCTTCCCTCTTTCTGTATTTTTTGGGATAGTTTGAGGAGAATAGTTGTTAATTATTTTTTTAATGTTTTGTCAAATTTACCTGTGAAGCCATCTGGTGCAGGACTTTTGTTTGTTGGAAGCTTGTTGAGTACTGACTCAATTTCTTTGGTAGTAATCAGTCTGTTCAGCATTCTGTTTCTTGTTGGTTCAGACTTGGTAGATGGTATGCTTCTAGAAATTTATCCATTTCTTCCAGATTGTCAAATTTGTTGGCATATAGTTGCTCGTAGTATTTTCTTACAATTTCCTGTATTTCTGTGGCATCTATTGTCACTTCTCCTTTTTATTTCTGATTTTATTAATTTGGGTCGTCTCTCTCTTTTTCTTGGTGAGTCTGGCTATGGGTTTGTCGATTTTGTTTATCTTTTAAAAAACCAGCTTTTGGTTTCATTGATCCTTTGTATTGTTTTTGGGTCTCTATTTCATTTATTTCTGCTCTGGTCTTTATTATTTCCTTCCTTGTACTCCTTTTGGGCTTGTTTTCCTGTTCTTTCTACAGTCCCTTAGGTGTAAAGATAGTCTGTTGATATGAGTTTGTTCTTGTTTGTGTAGCTAGGCCTGCAATGCTATGAATTTCTCTCTTAGGACTGCTTTCACTGCATCCCACAGATTTTTAGTTGTTGTGTTTTAATTTTCAATTGTCTTGCAATAGCTTTTGATTTCTTCCATGATCTCAGTTTTGACCCAGTTGCTATTTAGTAGCATGTTATTCAGCCTCCATGTGTTTGTGTGCTTTCCAGGTTTCTTTTTATAATTGAATTCTAGTTTTATAGCATTATGGTTAGAGAAGATGCTTGTTATGATTTCAATCTCCTTAAATTTATTGAGACTGGTTTTGTGCCTTAACATGTGTTCTATCTTGGAAAGTGTTCCATTTGCACTTGAGAAGAATGTATATTCTGTTGCTTTGGGGTGAAATGCTCTAAAAATATCAATTAAATTGAGCTGGTCTAAAGTATCATTTAAGTCCACTGTTTCCATGTTGATTTTCTGTCTGGAGGATCTGTCCATTGGTGACAACGGAGTGTTGAAGTCCCCTACTATGATAGTGTTCCTGTTGATCTTTGTCTTTATGTCTGTCAAAACCTGTTTTACATATTGAGGAGCTCCTTTGTTGAGTGCATAGATGTTTACTAGGGTTATGTCCTCTTGTTGAATAAATCCTTTTATTATTATGTAGTGTCCTTCTTTGTCTTTTATTGTAGTCTTCATTTTAAAGACTATTTTGTCTGAAATAACTATTGCTACTCCACCCTTTTTCTCATTTCCAGTGGCATGCAATATCTTATTCCATCCCTTTACTTTCAGTCTGTGTGTGTCTTTTGATCTAGATGAGTCTCTTGTAAACAGCATATGCATGGGTCCTGTTTTCTTATCCACTCAGCCACTCTATGTCTTTTGATTGGAGCACTTAATCCATTCTCATTTAAAGTGATTATTGATAGGTGTATGTTTATTGCCATTTTGTTATTTGTATTTCTGATCTTCTTGGTTAGCTTGTTTTCCCCTTTCTTCTGTTTAAAAAAAGCCCTTTTTACATTTCCTGCAATGTTGGCTTGGTGGTAATGAATTCCTTAAGCTTATTCTTTTCTGAGAAGCTCTTTATCTCTCCTTCAATTTTAAGTGATAGCCATGCTGGGTGAACAATCTTGGTTGTAGGCCTTTATTTTGCGTCACTTTGAATATTTCCTGCCAGTCCCTTCTGACCTGCAGAGTTTCTGTAGCAAAGTCAGCTGTTAGTCTTATAGGAGTTCCTTTGTATGTAACCTGCTGTCTTTCTCTTGCTGCTTTCACGATCATGTCTTTGTTTTTAACCTTTGCCAATTTAACTATGATGTGTCTTGGTGTGGACCTGTTTGGATTCAGCTTGTTCGGAACTCTCTGCACTTCCTGGGCTTGTATGTAGATTTCCTTCACCATGTTAGGGAAGTTTTCAGTCATTATTTCTTCAAGTACATTCTTGATCCCTTGCTCCTTCTCTTCTCATTCTGGTATTCCTATGATGCAAATGTTGTTGCGCTTGATGTTGTCCCAGAGGTCTCTTAAACTATTTTCATTGTTTTTTATTCTTTTTTCTTTTTGTTGTTCCAAGTGGGCGATTTCTGCTACTTTGTCTTCTAAATCACTGATCTGATCCTCTGCTTCATCTAATGTACTGGTGATTCCTTCGAGTGTGTTCTTCATTTCAGTTATTGTATTCTATAGGTCTAACTGGTTGTTTTTTATGATTTCTGTTTCCTTCTTTATGTCTTCCCTACTTCCTTAAACATTCTTATCATCAGTGTTCTAAACAGTGTCTCTGAAAGGTTGGATACCTCTGTTTCATGTAGTTCCATTTCTTGATGTTTCTTCTGATCTTTTACTTGGGAGATGTTTCTTTGTTTCTTCACTCTGGCTGTCGCTCTGTGATTGCTTTGATGTATTAGATAGATCACCTAAAAAGAAAAAGAAAAGAAAGAAAAAGAAAAAAGAGAAAAAAATGAAAAAGAAAAAAGAAAAAAATGTGGGGGGGGGGCTCTTCACCTGCTTTAATCTGCAGACCACTTGCTCAGCAATAGAGAGACTCTGGGCGGCTCTGCACTAGCTTTTTGGGGGAAGGGCTCAGTGCATGATGCACTGACCGTCCTCTAGACTTGAAGTGAGCTTTCTGCAATTAGCTGCTGTGTGCTCTGAAACCGTGCTCACCACCAAAAATCTTCAAAGGCTGTCTGCTGCTGCAAAAAACCCTCTTTGGCCTGCAGACGTAGGTGCCAGGCATCAGGGACTCAGGGTGCCCCTGGCAACACAGCTCTAGGTGGGTGGGGCAGGCCCCCAATGCACCACAGGGTGTGGTCACTGGCCCCCAGCAAGTCAGAGCAGCATGCACTCCTGCATTGGCAGCCAACCCACACAAACTCGCCTGGAAAGCTCTGGCTGAATCACGCAGGCGCACAGCTCGCGAACCTACACTCCCAGAAAAACTCCCAGTCTCAGCCTGTCCCAATCATCCACTCGTAGATCAGGCTGAGCAGCGTGACAGCCAGTCGCCACCCAGGCAACTCTGCACGTGCAGTGCGGAATCGGGGACCTATGGCGAGTCGCGCACTCTGGGGTCTCAATAAACAGTCTGTTGGAGTCGCAGCACACCTGCCAGGTGTTTCCCTGGTTTTGCAGCACAAGCAGTGTGGAGGGTAGGGATCCAAGGCCGCATGCTTGGACATGCATGCACACAGGCACTCCTATGCCAATTCCAGCCAACCAATGCAGTCCCAGACCTGAGCCTCTGTGGGTGGGCCCAGCCCTGAAAAAAATGGCGCCCTGCTGTGCACTACTTGGGTGCAGGCTCCACAGCAGAGGAACAGTGGTCCCAAAACCTACAGCTCCTGCATCAATGGCACTCAGTTCAGTCCTTCCCAGAGGCTCCTGCTCCCCACTCACACAGCTACTCCCTCCACCAGGAACCGGGTGAGTGCTCATCAGCAAGCAAGTTGATTTGCCAGCTCCAGTGGTTCTCCAGCTGCCCACAGCCTCACCGAGCTGAGCAAAGAGAGTCCTCACTAATTTCTACTTTCAGGTATTGTAGAACTCTTCTTCCCGGCAAAGCAACTCTGGGCTAGCGAGTGTGGTGTGGGGCCGGAGGGTCTCTCCCCCAACCAGAGAAGCCTCCCCACTGCTGAGTTGTCCCTCACGGGGCTCTCCCTGTCTCGTCTCCTTCCCTCCTACCAGATTCGATGTGGCCTCCTCTTTAAGTCCTTTGTTTAGAGCTTCTGCTCATCTAGGGTCCAGGGAACTTCTGAGGTTGAATATCTTATAAATTATTTGTAATTTTGGCGTGATCCTGGGAGGCAGTCGGCACAACATCTGTCTACTCCACTGTCTTACCAGAAGCCCTATTTTAATTTTTTTAATTTAAGTGTAGTTGATATACAGTCTTATATTGGTTATATTACTTTTAGGTGTACAATATAATAATTTGACATTTTCATATCTTACAATGTGATTACCCCACTAATTCTAATAATCATCTGTCAATGTGCAAACATCACAATATTGTTGATTATATTCCCCTTTTCATCCATCTCCCCACCCCCTTCTTTTTGGTAACTGGTCTTATGGTCTCTGTTTTTATAAGTCTGTTTTTGTTTTGTTTTTATATTCTACATATAAATGAAACCATACGGTATTTGTTTTTCTCTGCCTGACTTATTTCACTTAGCATAATTCCCTCTAGATCCATCCATGTCATCACAAATGGCAAGATTTCATTCTTTTTTGTTGCTGTTGAGTTTATTAACTGATTATATGTACAAAATTAAGGGTTGCTATGGAAATGCTGAAACTTGGGGCATTGTGACCTGTCTCCATGTGAATAGAGTTAATCATGAAAGCATATTTTACCAGCATAAAGCACGAAGAGAGATTGTAAAGGATGGAGGCCAGTTTTTACTCTCTTAAACTACATCACATGCCTTACTGCTTGCGCAGACACTTCACAGGATATAATTGTTCACTACTTTAGAATGGATACTTTCAGAGCTCAAAGTGCCTTTGGAGAGTATCTAATCCAACTTCTTAATGTTTAGAGTACAGTCAGTGCCCCAAATGGGGAAATAACTTGGTTGAAGTTGCAGTTTCTCAGACAGGACAATCAGTTCTCTTATTGAAGAATGCCAGTACTAAACATGTTTCTTGACTTGGCACTGGAGGCAGCAGGGGATGAGTGTGAAGAATGATCCAAAATTTCCTTTGTGTACCTGTGCTATAGATAGGTTAAGCTCAGATAGTCTTTTGTCACCATGCTTCAATCTATGCTTTTTCCATCTACTTTGCTTTGTAAAACAACTGAGAATTTACCATACATCATTGAATTTCAAAAAAATAGGTCTCTTATTTTCAGGAAATTTTATTTTTTCTTTTTAGTGGAGAGAAAAACTGAATTTGTTTTTGTAGAAGTCAGAGACCATGTCTCGATTCAAATTCAATTTGGGCTAGAGAAATTCTCAAGCACTCCCCCTAAACAAGCACTCTGTGTACTGTAGCTGGGTATAGTCTAGAGTAACAACTGGCAACCCGTGACCTGTTTTACCAACCATAGTATGGGGGATGATTTAATAGTGGCCTCTGTTATCCCTGCATTCTGGTGGAGCCTAACCTCAACAGTGTCTCCACTTTCCCATTCAGCAGAATTGATTATATTTTCTATTGTCACTGGCTTATAAGAAGTAACAGTTATCAGAAATTTTTCATCCCGTTCTTGTCAGAAAAATGTTGACAGGTTATCATCACTTGGTATAATTATGATAAATAGGCAGGGCTACTTTTGGAGTAACAAATATAAGTACCCTTTGCTTCATATTTATTATGTCAGAATCTCTTTATATACACTGTATCCTTTTTCCTCACAGTAACCTTGTGAGGTACTAGTTTTGCTCCCCTTTAACAGATGAGATAGTTGAGACACATAAAGGATAAGTAACTTCTCCAAGAATATATAACTTATTAGTGGTGGAGCTGATATTAAAATCCAGGTCTGTTTGATTCCAGAATTTGAGCTAAGTATAACCATGCTATTTTTAAATTGAGAAAACTGATAAAAATTTGGTGCTATCTATAGAAACTGTGTTTGAGTACTGGGTTAGAGTACAGAAATAAGAACCTCTAGAGTCTCTTGAAAGACATAGTAAGGAATATGTCACAGAAATGGTAGCATGAGGTAAGCCTCTTGAAGTGTCCACTGGAATTTACAATGAATTGAACAGCTATAATTCCACAAAGGACTCCCTGCACAGCAGACAAGCAAGACTAAGAGAAGAGATGCACAATTGAAATATCTAAAGGTAGGCAAATTGGGCGAGCGGGGAAGGAGGACAGTGGAAAGTGTGGAGACACTGGCCCTGCGGTTGCAGGATGCAGAACAGAGCTTGGAGCTCTGAGCTCCCTGCATTCCAGATTTACAGCAGGAGAGGGAAGAATTCAGATGCTAGCACTCCCTTAATGGCCCACAGCCCTGCCTGAGTGACCATATAACACAGCTGAACTCAATGCTCATGACAGAGACCTCAGAGCAAAGACTGAGGGAAGAAGGGTGAGAATGGTGGTTTAAGTCCTCACTGCCAAGCAGAGGACAGAAGACATAGGTGCGGAGCCTGGCCGACCCTTCCCCACCCTCCCAGTGCTTACCCCACCCCCACCTTCCCAGCCTAGAAGTGGAACAGTAGCAGTGTCAGATCAAAAGAACAGAATATTTACAGCTCTGAGAACTGCAGCCCTTAAGCCACAGACTCAAAGACCAACTAATTCCAGTAAAAGGGAAGGAACCTTAGGTGCAAGATAAACTGAGCTGGTAGTCACTGCCATTGCTCAGAGTCACCTCCCACAACTCACCCTGCCCCTGCCCTCACCTATCTGGGTGGATTGCTACAGGGGTAAACACAGCTGCAGAAACACACAGGCTCTGAATATGGAAGAGCTTTGGGACTCAGAAGGTATCCACATCCCCCCCACTGAAGCAGTGCCCTGAGACCCAGGGAACCTGCTCACAGAGGAGAAGCCCACCTTTCAGGGAACCTCCCCCCCACCATTGTATGAGAAACCTGAACACTGCAAGAGAAAACATAACAATACAGCGTGAGAGAGAATCAAAAGCTGCAGGAGGAAAGAAAAATAAAATATTCCACTACCACCTACTGGAAAGCAAAAGAAAGACCACTTTCTACAAACTTGTTGCAGAACCCACTCCTGTGTAGGTGCAGAGGAAGAGAAATAATAATTCATTAATTGCGATGAATTACCAAGGAAACAAGGCAGCTCAAAAAGAAAATGAAAAGTCTCCAGAAAATGAACTTAAAGACATGGAAATATGTGACTTAAATGATAAAGAATTCAAGGTTGCAGTTCTGAAAAAAACTCAACGAGATGCAACAAAACACAGACAGGCAGTTTAATGAACTCAGAAACACAAACAAAGAACAAAATGAACATTTACCAAAGACATTGAAATTTTAAAAAAGAACCAAATAGAATTTGTGGAGATTAAGAACTCAATGAAAGAAATGAAGAATGAAATAGCCAGCTTAGGTAATAGAGCTGACCAGATAGAGGAAAGAATCAGTGACATCAAACATAGAAATCTGGAAATGACACAGATGGAAGAAGAGAGAGACTTGAGAGTTAAAATAAATGAAAGAACTATACAAGAACTTTCTGACTCCATCAGAAAGAGCAACATAGGAACAATGGGCATATCAGAAGAAGAGGAAAGGTAAAAGAGAACAGAGAGTATATTCAAACAAGTAGTTGATGAAAACTTCCCAAAACTGTGGAAAAAATATGGATCCTGGGGCTGGCTGTGTGGCTTAGTTGGTTAAGAGAACGAGCTGTGAGCAACTGCATAGCGAATTTGATTCCCATGTGGGCCAGTGAGCTGTGCCCGAGTTGAACTGTCACTGAGCTGCCAACAGGTGGCAGGATGACTCAGCTGGTGAGAGCATGTACTCCTAACAACAAGGTTTCTGGTTCAACTCCCACATGGGATGGTGTGCTATGCCTACCTGCAACTAAGATTGAACACGGCACCTTGAGCTGAGTGGCTGCCAGATGCCAATGGGCTGCTGGATGGTGACTGGACTTAGAGCTGAGCTAGCTATGCCCTCTACAACAAAGATTGAAAACAACAACTTTGCTGTTCCCCTTCCCCAATTCTCCAACTCTGTTGCCCTTCCCTAATTCCCCAATAAAATCTTTTAGAAAACCTGGATTCTCAAATCCAAGAAGCAAATAAAACACTGAATTACCTCAATCTCAACAGGCCTTCTCCAAGGCACATTGTATTGAAGCTGTCAAAATTAACGACAAAGAAAGAATCCTCAAGGCAGCCAGGGAAAAGAATATAGTAACCTACAAAAGAAATCCCATTATATTATCATCAGATTTTTCAGCAGAAACTCTACAATCTAGGAGGGAATAGAATCAAATATTCAAACTATTGAAAGAGAGAAATTATGAGCCAAGAATAACATATCCAGCAAAGATATCCTTTTAGTATGAAGTAGGAAAGAAGACCTTTCCAGACATACAGAAGCTGAGAAAATTTTCTAGCACATGACCTCCACTACAAGAAATACAGAAGGAGGCTATTCAACCTGAGACAATAAAGCAAAAGAATACAAAACCAAGAGTAGTATTACAAACAGACAGACAGAAGCAGGAAATGACAACCCCCACAATAAATAAAACACTATACACTTAAACATAACATACAGGATAAAGAAAGTAAAAAAACACACAAAACAAGAGGAAAAAGACAATTTGCTGCTGCAGCACAAAAATCAACTCACAGCATAAATAGGGATAATTCGTGACAGCAAAACCATAAAAGGGGAGAGAGTAAAGATCTGAACTGGCACAAGGGAATGGAGATAGGAAGCATACTGAAGAAAAGGGAATACTCTAAATACAAAACTTTGTTTTATATAAACTTAATGGTAACCACTCAAATAAAATTCAGAACTGAAATATATAACATAAAAAAGATGAAACATAGGGAAAAATCATAGAATACCAGCACACTGAAATAATAGACAGCAACAAAAAGACAAAGAAACAATGGAGACACAGTCTTACCAGAAAACCAAAGATAGAATGACAGGAAATCCTCATATATCAATAATTAACCTAAAGGTAAATGGACTGAACTCACCAATAAAATGGTACAGAGTAGCAGACTAGATAAAAAAACTAAACCCAACCATATGATGCCGCCAAGAGACACAGCTCACATACAAGGACAAATACAGACTCAGAGTGACAGGGTGAAAATTGACAATTTAAGCAAATTGTATTCAGAGAAAGGCAGGTGCAATCATACTAATATCAGCACAAGGAAGGAAATAATAAAAATCAGAGCAGAGCTAAATGAAATAGAGATAAAAAAGACAAAAAAATAAATGCAACAAAGAGCTGGTTGTTTGAAAAGATTAATAAAATTGAAAAACCATTGTCTGGATTCACTAAGATAAAAAGAGAAAAGACACAAATAAACAAAACTTGAAATGAAAGAGGAAGTTATCACAGATACCACAGAAATACAAAGGATCATCCAAGAACACTATGAAGGACTATATGCCACTAAATTTAATACCTAAAAGAAATGGACAAGTTCTTAGGAAAATATAGCCTTCCTAGGCTGAATCATGCAGAACTGGAAAATCTAAATAGACCGGTCAACAGTAAGGAAATTAAATCATTCATTGGAAATCTTCCCAAAAGCAAAAGTCTAAAACCAGATAGCTTCACTAGTGAATTCTATCAAACATTCAAAGAGGAACTAACACCTGTCCTACTCAAACTCTTTCAAAAACTTGAAGAAGAGACAATATTCCCTAATTTATGTTATGAGGCCAACATTACCCTGGTACCAAAACCTGGTAAGGATAACACAAAAAAAGGATAATTACAGACCAAAATCTCTGATGACTACAGATGCAAAAACCTAAACAAAATTCTTGCAAATCGAATGCAACAATGCATTAAAAAGATTTTACATCATGACCAAGTGGGGTTCATCCCAGGGGCACAAGGATGATTCAACATAAGCAAATCGATCAATGTGGTACACCACATAAACAAAATAAAGGAGAAAATCATATGAGTATATCAATAGATGCAGAAAAAACATTTGACAAGATACAACATCCATTTATGATTAAACCATTTAATAAAATGGGTTTAGAAGGAAAATACCTTAGCATAATAAAAGCCATGTATGACAAATCCTCAGCTAAAACCATGATTAATGTGAAAACAGAAGCCCTTTGCTCTACATCCAGGGACCAGTTAAGACTGTAACCTATCTCCACTACTTTTCAACATAGTACTGGAAGTTCTAGCCAGAGCAATCAGGCAAGAGAATAAAATAAAAGGCATCTGAATGGTAAAGAATAAATTAAATTGTTACTTTTGGCAGAAGGCATGATGCTATATATAGAAAACCTAAAAGACTCCATGAAAAAGCTCTTTGAAACAATAAATGAATACAGTAACGTTGCCAGCTATAAAATCAATGTAGAAAAATCCATTGCATTCCTATATACTAACAATGAAATCTCCAAAAAAAAAGAAATTAAAAAAACCCCACAAAAACAATTGTTTTTTGTAATGGCAGCAAAAAGAATAAAATACCTAGGAGTAAACTTAACCAACGATGTGGAAGACCTATGAACTGAAAATTATAAGACATTTTAAAAAGAAATTGAAGAGGACACAAAGAAATGAAAAAAACATTCATTTTCATCAATTGGAAGAATCAACATAGTTAAAATGGCCATATTATCCAAAGCAATATACAGATTTAATGCAATCCCCATCAAAATCCCATCAAAATCCCAAAGGCATTAAAAAAATAGAACCAAAAATCATCAGATTTGTATGGAACCCCAAAAGACCCTGAATAGCCAAAGCAACCCTGGGAAAAAAGAACTATGCTGGAAGTATCACACTCACTGACTTTAGCTCGTACTACAAAGCAACAGTAATCAAAGCAGTATGGTATTGACAGACAAACAGAAACACAGATCAATGGAATAGAATTGAAAACCCAGAAATAAACCCACATAAATGTGTATTTTCAAAAAAGAAACCAAAAACATACATTGGAGAAGAAACAGCCTCTTTAATAAATGGTGCTGGGAAAATTGGAAAGCCATGTACAAAAGAATAAAACTAGACTGCTATCTGTCACTGTGTACCAAAATTAACTCAAAATGCATCAAAAACCTAAACATAAGACCTGAAAAAATAAACTTCATAGAAGAAGACATAGTTACCAAGCTTTTGGACCTTGAGTTCTAAGAGGATTTAATGAATTTCACCTCAAAGTCAAGGGCAATAAAAACTAAAAGAAGTAAGTGGGACTATATCAAATTAAAGAGCTTCTGCACAGCAAAAGAAACCACCGACAAAATAAAGAGGCAACCACCAAATGGGAGAAGATTTTTGCAAACAATGCCTCCAATAAGGGGCTATTATTCAAAATGTATAAGGAACTCATACAACTCAATAACAAAAAAACAAACAATGCAATTAAAAAGTGGGCAGAGGACCTGAATAGACAGTACTCCAAAGAGGACATACAGATAGCCAATAGACATATGAAAAAATGCTCAACATCAGTAATCATCAGAGAAATGCAAATAAAAACCACAATGAGCTATCACCTCACACCAGTTAGAATGGCTATCATCAACAAGACAATAAGTGTTGGAGAGATTGTGGAGAAAAGGAATCCTCATACACTGTTGGTGGGGATGCAGATTGGGGCAGCCACTATGGAAGACAGTGTGGAGCTTCCTCAAAAAATTAAGAATAGAATTACCATATGACCCAGCAATCCCTCTCTTGAGTATCTACCCCCAAAGTTTGAAAACATTTACCCATAAAGATATATGTGCTCCAATGTTCATTGCAGCTTTATTTACAGTGGCTAAGACATGGAAACAACCAAAGTGTCCTTCAATAGGTGATTGGATAAAGAAGTTGTGGCATATATACACAATGGAATACTATTCTGCCATAAGAAAATATGAAATAGTGCCATTTGCAACAACATGGATGGATCTTGAGATTATTATGCTAAGCAAAATAAGTCAGGCAGAAAAAGTCAAGAACCATATGATTTCAGTGATATGTGGTATATAAAACTGAAAACAACAAAAGAACAAAAAAACAAAAGAAGAAACAAAACTCTAGAGAAAGGCAATTGTTTAGTGGTTACCAGAGAGTAAGGGGGGAGGGAGTGGTAGGTGAGGGTAAACAGGATCAAATACATGGTGATGGGAGGAGAACTCACTTTGTGTGGTGAACACACAGCATGATATATAGAAGATGCATTACAGGTGGTTTATTTGAAACCTATATAACTTTACTAACAATTGTCACCACAGTAAACTTAAAAAAAGAAAGAAAGATATAGTAGTTGTAGTAGACAGAGCACAGTTTTTAGAATCCGAAAGAATCCAAATAAACTTGGTTGAATCCTAGCTTTGCCAGTTAATAGCTGTGTGACCATAAGTAAGTCATTTAACCTCCTAGAGTGTGATTGATCTTCCTTATATGAAGGTAGGACAATTAAGTTCGTGAACTCACCCTAGAAAAAGTGCTACATGCCTCATTGCTGTATATCACTATAGTTATCTTCTAAGTATTCCCATTGGGAAGCCATACACCAATGCCATCACCTAGTCCACCCTTCCAAGCAATTTTGGAACTCCTTTTTTTAGAATGGCCATCAGAGCATTTATCATAGTAACCTTGATGTCCTGAATGTCATCAAAATGCCTTTCTTTCAATGTTTTCTTTATCTTTGGGTAAAGAAGAAATCATTGGGGGCCAGATCAGGTGAGTAGGGAGGGCATTGCAGTACAGTTATTTGTTTACTGGCTAAAAGCTCCCTCACAGTCAGTACCATGTGAGTTGCTACATTGTTGTGATGCAAGAACCATGAATTGTTGGCAAAAGTTCAGGTCATCTAACTTTTTCATGCAGCCTTTTCAGCACTTCCAAATAGTAAACTTGGTTAACTGTTTGTCCAGTTGGTAGAAATTCATAATGAATAATCTGTCTGATATAAAAAAAGGTTAGCAACATCATTGCAACAAGTTCACGAAGTTGTCAGACCTTTTTTTGTGTGATATATATATATATATATATATATATATATATATATATATATATATATATATAT
>NW_017731471.1:1570702-1579168 GCF_001890085.2 Hipposideros armiger
GACAGCAACTTGTCTGTTCCCCTTCCCTCAATTTCCCAGCACTGTTCCCATCCCCCAATTCCCCAATAAAATTCTTTAAAAAAAAAAAATTCTCCAACCTCCTCTGATCAGAGCTGTGCTTCTATGAAGTGATGCTTTTAGTCTGCAGAATATAATTAATCAACATTCCACATATTTTTAGTAATAATAACTTTACAAACATTTGAACAAAGCCTGAAAAAGCATAAAATTAAAATGTTTAATTTTATCTTTCTGCCTTTCCATCTGTAATGAGATGTGCCAAGAACCAAACATCTAAGTTTGTCTTGTTAGGTTTTCCTTTTCTACAGTGATTCAAATGAAACATTGAAATTGTACCATATTTTAGAGGCAGATGTAAGAAAATGAAATTATCAGTGACTATAAACTTCCAAAGAGTAGAATTCAGGTCTGGATTATTTTACTCTCCCCAGAGCCTTGCACTGATTCTTTCTCCGTGAATACACTGATGACTGTTGAATGAAAAAAAAAACACCATTTAACATGTGGTACTTCACGGGAACAAGTCTCAGTCCATAATTTTGTATAGTCCTGGGTAGAGTATTGCACTGGTGATATATGTGAACATATGAACAGAAGAACAGGCAGCAATGAACTGAAAGATCTAATGACATACATACTCTCCAAACAAACCAAACTTTAGGTCTAATTTTAAATGTATTATCCTTTCCAATGTCCCTTTACACTGGCAGCAGATCTCAACCTTCCTAATGCTGTGACCCCTTAATACAGTTCCTCATGTTGTGGTGACTCCCAACCATAAAATTATTTTTGTTGCTACTCTATAAGTGTAATTTTGCTACCGTTATGAATCGTAATGTAAATATCTTTTTGTTTTCTGATGGTCTTAGGCGACCCCTGTGAAAGGGTTGTTTGACCCCCAAAGGGGTCGCGACCCACAGGTTGAGAACCGCTGCTTTACAGCAAGTTACCAATGAATCTGAAGTCGTTTTCTGCTTGGCTCTGTTTCCAGTATGGCCCAGCAGTGATTGCCTTTGTTATAATACTTCAACATCTTTATTTTTTCTCCTCATTTCCTCTCATCTTAAAAGTTGCTTTAATTTTTTTCTTTTTTAAAATTAAGTTTATTGGGGGTGACAATGGTTAGTAAAGTTACATAGGTTTCAGGTGTACAATTCTATAATACATCATCTATATATCACATTGTGTGTTCACCATCCGGAGTCAATTCTCCTTCCATCACCATATATTTGATCCCCTTTTCCTTCTTCTACCACCCCTTTCCCCCTTCCCCTCTCGCAACCACTAAGCTGTTGTCTGTGCCTATGAGAATTTGTTTCTTTGTTAGTTTGTCTTGTTACTTTGTTGTTTTTAGTTTTATATCCCACATATTTTAAGGAAGATTTGTCTCCAATTTTCATGCGTCATAACAAACATTGAAAATTCTTTTCACTCTGGCTTATAGAAAATTATTGACTTTGACAACACTAATGTCTTCCAGCTGTAGTAACTAACTATCATATGCTAAGCTAAAGATGCTGATACACATGAGGCTAAGGTATCCTTCAGGAAAACTGCAGGCCTGGATGTTGGGGAACAAGAAAATGACTGGGTAATTAACCTGGATTTTTCCATTTTTCCACATGTAGATATATATTTTCTTTTGCTAGGAAAACATAAAGGATAGAATAATGTAAAAAACATTCCCCTATAATACTTGCAATCTGGTTACACATCTTGCCATCACTTCCTACTTTTTTTATAGCTATAGATTTATTCCTCTTCCTCTTGGGTTTTTGGAGAGCTGTAGGTGAGACTTTGTACCTCCTGCTATAAAGACAATTGACCTAAGCATATGTCTGAATTTCTGTCAACATCCCTCATTAGCTTTATATTATTTTGTTCTTTGCCAAAACTTTCTGCTTTAACAAAGATTGATGTTCATGGCTGAACTGTAATGTACCAGATTCTAGCTCTTCTCTTTTTCTAGCATGGACCCTTGGCAAACTTGTAAAAGCAACAGAGTTGGAGCTCAGTTCAGCCTTCACTTTCAAGTCCACAGCAATCTCATACTCTGCACATTCTCTTGTTCCACTATCAAGATGGACTTTTGGTAAAGAATCTAATAAGTGGATGTACACTGAGATGTAACTATGAGAAAAATCTTGCTGGGTTATGTCTTGTAGGATGGATTTACATTTTCTCAATTGGTTAAGATTTAATCCAAAATAATGACTTGCTGATGATACAATTTCTATTTGAGAAGTCCCCCCACCCTGTGGACATTAACAATTTGCTTAATCTGTGTACACAAAAGATTGTTTCTAACTGGTGGGTTCTCTACTCTTCACATTTGTGTTCAACCTTCTTTCTGATTTTTAGTCCCACTTTGTTAGGCTTTGTTTGGCCTTTCTCACTGTATCCCTTTCAGAAAGTGTAGGAGAGATAAGCATGGAGAAGCAACTCTGCAGGAATGCTTAGATTGAAATCTTGATTCCATAGTTAACTTACTGTGTGACTCTGGATAAATTATTTAGCTTCTTTATATCTGAGTTTCCTCACTTGTAAAATAGAGATAATAATAATCCTTAACTCACAGTGTTGTTTATTATGTTCCAACCTTCCATTTTCACTTGTTTATGTAGGCACTAGAGAAAAGTAAATAATGAATGAAAGTAAGATTGTAGTTTAGAAATCCTATAGAAGAAATTGTAAATACTCCTATATCCTTCCCTCTTCTCCCACAACCCAACAGCAGTCACATTTCTATTTCTTATATCTTTTTTCTTTTCATAAATTTCAAGCCCCTCAGTTATTTTCATATCTTTCTTTGTCCTGATTCCAATAACTTCAACAACCAAATTTTCTCTCTTCATATGCACTTGACTTATTTAGACTTGTGATTTTTCACTAATCTAAGGATGTTAGGACACCATTGGGACCTTTCTGCCTTGTCAGTTATTTTCAAGTGGGAGTTCTTGGGTCAGCCACTTACAAGTATTTGTGCTTAAAACATGAGAGTAGAGTAATATCAGAAACATAACGGCATGAGGCGTCCTCCTTGATCTTTCCCCTTGCATTTGCAAGTTGAACAGCTATAATTTATCAAAGGATTTCCTACACAACATACGAACAGATTAGAGACATCTGTAACTTAAAACATGTGAAGGTGAGTGAGTCAGGAGAACAGGGGAAGAAGGAAAGGAGAATAGCAGAGACAGATGCCACAGTTGCAGCTTGGAGCTCACTGCTAGTCCTGGGAGAGGGGAGAACTCAGGTTGCAGGTACATTCTCTGTAGCCCCAATAATTTCTGCCTGATAAATCAGCATATACTACAGCTGAACCCAGACATCATGGTAGAGACCTCAGGGCAACTGAATACAGAAGTGCTACAACTATGGTCTAATAGCCACACTGCCAGGCAGAAAATAGAGCCTGGCCACCTCTCCCCATCCTCCCAGAGCTTGCATTCACCACACCCTCTCAGTGTTAGCAAAGGTCCCGAGAAGAAAATAACTGTAGCAGTATCAGATTAAAGAGCAGAAAATAGGAGAGACAGTTCCTAAGTTGCAGATGCACACTGTGGCTAATTCCAGTGACAGGGGAGGACATGTAGGGGTGAGAGCTGTGTTATGGCAGTCACTATTACACAAAGGAGAACAAAGGCAAAAACAGACCAACCACCACTCACGGCCCACCCTGCCTCCACCTTTCACAGCTGATCTCAATGGAGGCACCCAGGACTGCTGATTCTAACTAGGACAAAGGCTGGTCTGCTTATGGAATGTGGGTGGAGTGACAGCACAGGATCTGGGAAAATAGGTGGAAGAGCTTAAAAATCAGTGTTCCAAGGGATAGGGTAGGAGGTAAAGGAGATGATAAGAGATGCAGCTTCAGTTGCCACCTGTGGAATGTTGAGAAGGCGTCTATGTGTCAGTGGCCTAGAATGAGGCCCCTCCCTCTGTTTCCATAGCTCAGAGGAACCCTCTCTCTAGTCAGTCTCTGTTGTACTAGTGACAATTTATGGGGACATATCTGCCAAGAATAACATATCCAGCAAAGTTATCCTTTATATATGAAGAAGGAATAAAGACCTTTCCAGACATACAGAAGCTGAGGGAATTTTCCACCACAATGTCTGTATTACAGGAAATACTGAAGGAGGATATCCTACCTGAAAAAAATAAATAAAAGGATACAATGCCATAAGAAAGATTATTAACAGACAGACAGAAGCAGGAAATGGCAACCCCTACACGAATAAGGCACTATAAACTTAAATAAAACATAAAGGGCTAAAAAGATAAAACATAAAAAAGGATAAGAGAAGAAGAAGACAATTTGCTACTGCATCTCAGAAATGAACTCACAGCATAAATATGGATAATTTGCAACAAAAACATAACAGGAAAAAAAGCAAAGCTCTGAATTTGCAAAGGGGAATGGAGATAAGATGCATGCTGAAGAAAAAGGACTACTATATATGAGAAACTTTCTTTTACATAAAAATAATTGTAACCACTAAAAAAAAAATCCAGAACTGAGACACATAACATAAAAAAAAGAGGAAACAGGAGAAAATCATAGAATACCACCAAACTAAAATAACAGACAGAAACACAAGCACAAAGAAATGATGGAGACACTGTTACCAGAAAACAAAAGGTTAAATGGCTATAATAAATCCTCACATATCAATAATCACCCTAAATGTAAATGGACTGAGCTCACCAATAAAAAGGCACAGAGTAGCAGATTGAATCGAACCATATGCTACCTTCAAGAAACACATCTTAGCTGCAAGGACAAATATAGATTCAAAGTGAAAGGGTGGAAAACGATATTCCAAGCAAATGGAATCCAGAGAAAAGCAGCTGTATTCATACTTACATCTGACAAAACAGACTTCAGAATAAAAATAGGTAACAAGAGAAAAAGATGGACATTTCGTGGTGACAAAGGGGACAATGCAGCAGGAAGACAGAACACTTATCAATATATATGCTTTCAATCAGAGAGCATCAAAATATATACAGCAACTACTAACAGAACTAAAGAGAGAACCTGACAAAAACACAATTATATTAGGGGACTTAAATAGATCATTGGCAGCTATGGATACATCATCCAAACAAAAAATCAGTAAGGAAATATCAGCCTTAAATGACACTTTAGATGAAATGTACATAATTGACATTTAGAGAGTCTTTCCTCCTCGAAAACCATACTATACATTCTTTTCTAATGCACATGGAACATTCTCAAGGATAGACCATATGTTGGGACACAAAACTAGCCTCAGCAAATTTAAAAAGTTTGAAATGATACCAAGCATATTCTCCAACCACAATGATTTGAAATTTGAGATCAACTGCAAAAAGAAAGCAGAAAACACCACAAATATGTAGAGATTAAACAACATGCTACTAAAGTATGACTGGGTCAAAGAAGAAAAAAAAGAGATATAAAAAGATGCATAGAAACAAATGAGATTCAAAATACTTCCCAACAAAATTATCCAGATACTGTGAAAGCAGTAATAAGAGGGAAATTTATATAATTACTGGCCTAGCTCAAGAAACAAGAAAAATCCCAAATAAACAACCTAATATAACATCTTTTTAAAAAACTAGAATAAGAAGAACAAATGAAATCCAAAGTTAGCAGAAGGAAAGAAATAATACAAATTAGAACAGAATTAAATGAAATACAGAAAAAAAACAATAGAAAAAAATTTAAAGCCAAAAAATTCTGGTTCTTTGAAAAGATTAACAAAGCTGAGAAACCAGTGGCTAGAATCACTAAGGAATAAAAAAAAAGAAATAAAATCATAAATGAAAGAGGAGAAGTTACAAAAGATATCACAGAATTGGAAAGAATCATATGAGAATACTATGAAGGACTATATGTCACCAAATTCAATAACCTAGAATAAATAGACAAGTCTTGGAAATACATAACCTTCCTCGACTTAATCATGAAGAAATGGAAAATCTAAATAGACTGAACAATAGTAAGGAAATTGAAACAATCATCCAAGCCTTCCTCCAAAACTAAAGTCCAGAACTGGATGGCTTCACTAATAAAATCTACCAAGCCTTCAATGATGATTGAATATCTGTTTTCCACAAACTCTCCCAAAATATTTAAGAAAAGGCAATACTTCCTAACTCATTTTATGAGACCAAACTATCATTATGAAGCCAATTATCATTACTTTGATACCAAAATCTGGTAAGGATAAAACTGGGGAAAAAAATCAACAACAACAACAAAAAACTACAGACCAGTATCTTTGATGAATACAGACACAAAAATGCTAAACAAAATACTAGCAAACTGAACACAACAATACATTATAAAAATTACACATCACGATCAAGTAGTGTTCATTCCAAAGTCACAAATATGGGTCAATATATGCAGATCTATTCAATGTGATACACTACGTAAACAAAATAAAATATAAAACACACATCATTGTATCAATAGATGCAGAAAAAGCATTTGACAAGGTACAACATCCATTTGTGATTAAAACACTTAGTAAAACACTTAATAGAAGGAACGTACCTCAACATAATAAAGGCCATATATGACAAACCCTCAGCTAATTATCACACCTAATGGTGAAAAACTGAAAAATTTTCCTCTAAAATCAGGAAGCAGACAGGGATGCCTCCATCACCACTATTATTCAACATAGTATTGCAAGTTTTAGCCAGAGCAAACAGGCAAGAGAAAGAAATAAGAAACATCCAAATTAGGAATGAAGAAATTAAATTATCACTTTTTGCAGATGACATGATTGTTTATATAGAAAACCCTAAAGACTCCACCAAAAACTATGTGTGTGTGTGTGTGTGTGTGTGTGTGTGTGTGTGTATATATATATATATATATATATATATATATATTCTCCAGATTATCTTTGACAAAGGAACCAAAACATACAATAGAGAAAAGAAAGCCTCTTCAATAAATGGTGTTGGGAAAATTGGGACGCAACATGCAAGAGAATGAAACTAGACTTATATCTGTCACCACATACCAAAATTAACTCAAAATGGATCAAAGACCTAAAGATAAGACCCAAAACAATAAACTGCATAGAAGAAAGCATAGGTATTAAATTTATGGACCGTGGGTTCAGAGAGGATTTTAAGAACTTGACCTCAAAGGCAACGGAAATAAAAGCAAAAATATATTAATGGGACTATGTAAAGCCAAAAACGTTTTGCAAAGCAAAATAAACCATCAACAAAACAAAGAGGCAATCAACCAAATGGGAGAATATATTTCCAAACAACACCTCTGATAACAGGCTAATATCCAAAATACATAAAGCAGTCATACAATTGAACAACGACAACAATACAATCTAATTAAAAAATGGGTACAAGACCTGAACAAACACTTCTCCCAGAAAGGCATACAAATGGCCAACAGATATATGAAAAAATGCTCAACTTCTCTAGCTATTAGGGAATTGCAAATCAAAACCCTGATGAGATACCACCTCACACTGGTTAAAATGACTAATATCAACAAGACAACTAATAACAAGTGTTGCAAAAGTTGTGGAGAAAACAGAATCCTCATACACATTTGGTGGGAACTAAATTGATACAGCCAATATGTAGGTTCCTCAAAAATTTAAGAATAGAATTAACATATGACCCAGCAATCTCTCTTCTGGATATCTACCCCAAAAAAGCTGAAAACATTTATCAGTAAAGATATAAGAGGTCTGAGAATTAAGTTCCTGAACTTGTTGCAATGATGTTGCTAACTTTTTTTATATAAGAGGGATTATTCACTATGAATTTCTAACAACTGGACAGTTAACCAAGTTTACTATTTGGAAGTGCTAAAAAGGCTGCATGAAAAAGTTAGACGATTTGAACTTTTCACAAAAAATTGATGGCTCTTGCAGCGCAACCATGCATCAGCTCACATTGGCACTGTCTGTGAGGGAGTTTTTATCCAGTAAACAAATAACTGTATTGGAACACCCTCCCTATTCACCTGATCTGGCCCCCAATGACTTCTTTCTTTGCCCAAAGATAAAGGAAATATTGAAAGGAAGGCATTTTGATGACATTCAGGACATCAAGGGTAATATAACGACAGCTCTGATGGCCATTCCAGAAAGAGTTCCAAAATTGCTTTGAAGGATGGACTAGGCACTGGTATCGGTGCATAGCTTCCCAAGGGGAGTACTTCGAAGGTGACCATAGTGATATTCAGCAATGAGGTATGTAGCACTTATTCTAGAATGAGTTTCTGAACTTAATTGTCTGACCTTGTACATACCCTCATGTTCATTGCATCATTATTTACAGCGACCAAGACTTGGAAACAACCAAATTGTCCTTCAATAAATGATTGTATAAAGAAGATGTGGTACATATATACAGTGAAATATTAGTCGGCCATAATAAAAGATGAAATCCCGCCATTTG
>NW_017731471.1:1581131-1593030 GCF_001890085.2 Hipposideros armiger
CCTAATGATTAGTGAGGTTGAACATTTTTTCATATGCCTGTTGGCCATCTGTATGTCCCCTTTAGAGAAATGCCTCTTCATAACCTCTGCCTACTTTTTAGTTGGGTTGTTTGTATTTTTTGGTGTTGAGTTGAAAGAGTGTTTTATAAATTTTTGATATTAACCCCTTATCAGATATATCATTGGCAAATATCTTGCCTGAGCGAATATCTCAGTAAAAATATTACTCAAGGTAATGTCTGCAAATTTACTCCCTATTTTTTCTTCTAGGAGTTTTATGGTTTCAGGTTTAACATTTAAGTCTTTAATCCATTTTGAATTTGTTCTCATATATGGCATAAGTAGGTGGTCCATTTTCATTTTTTTGCATGGGTCAGTACAATTTTCCCAGAACGATTTATTCAATAGACTATCATTACTCCAATGTAAATTCTTGCTTCCATTATCATAGATTAAATGACCGTATATGGATGGATTTATTTCTGGGCTCTCTATTCTGTTCCATTGATCTACATGTCTGTTTTTATGCCAGTACCAAACTATTTTGATTACTATAGCCTTGTAGTATGATTTGATGTCAGTTAGCATGATACCTCCCACTTTATTCTTATTTCTCAAGATTGCCATGGCTATTCAGGGTCTTTTATAATTCCATATGAATTTTAGGATTATATGTTCTATTTCTGAGAAAAATGTCCTTGGTATTTTGATAGGAATTGCATTGAATCTATACATTGCCTTAGGTAGTATTGACATTTTAACTATATTAATTCGTCCTATCCATGAACATGATATGTGTTTCCATTTATTTGTATCTTCTTTGATTTCTCTCTTCAACGTCTTATAATTTTCTGAGTACAGGTCTTTTAATTTTTTGGTTAAATTTATTCCTAGGTATTTTATTCTTTTTGAAGCAATTGTAAGTTGGATTGATTTCTTGATTTCTTCTTCTGATAGTTTATTATTAGTGTATGCAAATACAACTGATTTTTGAATATTTATTTTGTATCCTACTACTTTACTAAATTCCTTTATTAGTTCTAACAGGTTTTGGTGGAGTCTTTGGGATTTTCTATATATAGTATCATGTCATCTACATATAATGAAAATTTATCTCCTCCTTTCCAATTTGGATGCCTTTTATTTCATCTTTTTGTCTGATTGCTGTGGCTAGAACTTCCAGAACTATGCTGAATAAAAGTGGTGAAAGTGGGCAGCCTTGTCTTGTTCCTGAATTTAAGGGGAACATTGAGTATAATGTTAGCTGTTGGCTTACCATACATGGACTATATTATGTTGACATATGATCTTTGTAGCACCACTTCGCTAAGAGTGTTTTTTATCATACATTGCTGCTGGATTTTGTCAAGTGCTTTTTCTGCATCTATTACAATGATCATATGATTTTTATTTTTCATTTTGTTTATGTGATGTATTAATTGATTTGCAGATATTGAATCAACCTTGCATGCCTGGAATGAATCCTACTTGATTGTGGTGTATGACCTTTTTAATGTGTTGCTGAATCCAGTTTGCTAGTGTTTTGTTGAGGATTTTTGCGTCTGTGTTCATTAGGGATATTGGCCTGTAGTTTTCTTTTTTTGTAATATCTTTGTCTGATTTTGGGTATTAGAGTAATAGTGGCCTCATAAAATGTGCTTGGGAGCATTCTCTACTTCTGTATTTTTTGGAATAGTTTGAGGAGAATAGGTATAAATTCTTTTTTGAATGTTTTGTAAAATTTACCTGTGAAGTCATCTGGTCCAGAACTTTTGTTTGTTGGAAACTTGTTGATTACTGATTCAATTTCTATGGTAGTAATCAATCTGTTCAGAGTTTCTGTTTCTTCTTGGTTCAGACTTGGAAGGTTATATGCTTCTAGAAATGTATCCATTTCTTCCAGGTTGTCTAATTTGTTTGCATATAGCTGCACATAGTATTTTCTTAAAATTTTCTGTATTTCTGTGGTATCTGTTGTCACTTCTCCTCTTTCATTTCTGATTTTACTAATTTGGGTCCTCTCTTTCTTTTTCTTGGTGAGTCTGGCTAAGGGTTTGTCGATTTTGTTTATCTCTTTAAAAAACCAGCTCTTGGTTTCATTAATCTTTTGTATTGTTTTTGTGGTCTCTATTTCATTTATTTCTGCTCTGATATTTATTTTCTTGCTTGTACTCCCTTTGGGCTTCTTTTGCTGGTCTTTTTTCAGTTCCCTTAGGTGTAAAGATAGCCTGTTGATTTGAGATTGTTCTTGCTTCTTTAGCTAGGCCTGCATTGCTATGAATTTCCCTCTTAGGACTGCTTTGCTGCATCCCATAGATTCTGGCTTGTTATGATTTCATTGTTGTTTGTCTTGAGCTATCTTTTGCTTGCTTCTTGGATCTCATTGTTGACCCACTCACTATTTAGTAGCCTGTTATTCAGCCTCCATGTATTTGTGTGCTTTCCAGATTTCTTCTTATAATTGATTTCTAGTTTTATAGCATTGTGATCAGAGAAGACACTTGATATGATTTCAATCTTCTTAAATTTATTGAGGCTTGTTTTGTGGCCTAACATGTGGTCTATCTTGGAAAACGTTCCATGTACACTTGAGAAGACTGTATATTCTGTTGCTTTGGGGTGAAATGCTCGAAAAATATCGATTAAATCCAACTGTCTAAAGTGTCATTGAAGGCCACTGTTTCTTCATTGATCTTCTGTCTGGAAGATCTTTCCATTGGTGACAATGGGGTATTGAAATCCCCTACTACAATAGTGCTGTTGATTTCCGACTTCATCTTGGTCATAAACAGTTTTATATATTTAGGAGCTCCTACGTTGGGTGCATAGATGTTTACTAGGATTATGTTCTTTTGTTGGATCGATCCCTTTATTATTATGCAGTGCCCTTCTTTGTCTTTTATTGTAGTCTTCATTTCAAAGTCTATTTTGTTTGAAATAAGTATTGCTACTCCAGTGTTTTCTCATTTCAATTAGTATGAAATATCTTATTCCATCCCTTTACTTTCAGTCTATGTGTGTCTTTTGATCGGAGATGAATCTCTTGTAAACAGCACATGCATGGGTCATGTTTTCTAAACACTCAGTCACCCTATGTCTTTTGATTGGAACATTTAGCCCATTCACATTTAAAGTGATTATTGATAGGTACATATTTATTGCCATTATGTTATTTGTATTTCTGTTCTTCCTAGGTTAGCTTGTTTTCCCCTTTCTTCTGTTTAAAAAGCCCTTTTGACATTTCCTGCAATGCTGGTTTGGTAGTAATGAATTCCTTTAGCTTATTCCTTTCTGAAAATCTCTCTCTCTCTCTCCTTCAATTTAAAGTGATAGCCGTGCTGGGTAGAGCAATCTTGGTTGTAGGCCTTAGTTTTGCATCACTTTGAATATTTCCTGCCACTCTCTTTTCACCTGCAGAGTTTCTGTAGAAAAGTTAGCTGTTAGTCTTATAGGAGTTCCTTTGTATGTAACCTGCTGTCTTTCTCTTGATGCTTTTAGGATTCTGTCTTTGTCTTTAACCTTTGCCATTTTTACTGTGATGTGTCTTGGTGTGGCCTGTTTGGGTTCAGCTTGTTTGTAACTCTCTGCACTTCCTGGACTTGTAGGTCAATTTCCTTCACCAGGATAGGGAAGTTTTCAGTCATTATTTATTCAAATACATTTTCGATCCCTTCCTTCTTCTCTTCTCCTTCTGGTATTCCTCTGATGCGAATGTTGTTGTGCTTGATGTTGTCCCACAGGTCTCTTAAACTATTTTCATTGTTTTTTATTCTTTTGTTGTTGTTGTTCCAACAGGGTTATTTCTGCTATTTTGTTTTCTAAATCATTGATCCGATCCTCTGCTTCATCTAATCCACTGGTGATTCCTTCAAGTGTGTTCTTCATTTCAGTTATTGTATTCTTTAGTTCTAACTGGTTGTTTTTTATGATTTCTCTACCCTTTTTATGTCCTCACTAAGTTCCTTAAAAATTCTTATCATCAGTGTTCTAAACTCTGTCTCTGAAAGGTTGGATACCTGTGTTTCATTTAGTTCCATTTATAGAGTTTTCTTTTGATCTTTTACTTGGGATATATTTCTTTGTTTCTTCATTCTGGCTGTGGCTCTGTGATTGCTTTGATGTATTAGGTACATCACCTATGTCTCTCAGTCATTGCTGGGTGGTCCTGTAGAATGTGTCCTTTATATTCGGATTACACAGTCTCCCTATTTTCCTGTCCCATGTGTTCCAGGGTGTCACTGTTTAAGTTGATCTTTAATTGCTTTTGGCTTATCAGAGGGTGGGATTGACCCACATACTGATTAGCTGGGAGAATTTGCTCTGTTCACAGTTTATGAGATGCTGTGTGAAGGTTGGCCCCCTGAAAGGAGGGTTGGCCACCGTGGCCTCTTGTTTTTGTAGAAAATTTCCTTTCAGAGTGCCACTTGTAGGTTCAACCAGGTAATACTCTGGTTTTCTCTAACACTGGTCTCTGGGTGTATTGGTTCTGTTGTCTCTTGGGTGGGGCTCCCACTCAGAGATGTTTCAGCCCTGTCAGTTACTGGCTCATGCTACCTGCTAGGCTGTATGCAGTTGGTTGCTATCCGTGCTGGACCTGGGGTCATGTGTGAACTGAGGCTGGCTGCCCTGAATATTGGTCCTGAGGCAGTTTAGGAGAAGCCCCAGGGACCACTAGGCCTCTTGCTACCTGTTAGATGCCAGTAAGGCCCAACTATTGAAAGAGGCTCTTTAGGAGCATGTGTCTGGCTATTTGTCCCAGTGTGAAGGGTGCCCTCTGTGATATGACACTAGCTTGGCAAGATAAAGCTCAAGTGAGTTATGTGACATGATTGGTAGTTTTTAAGATATTAATGCAGATTCAGGTCTTACACCAATACCTGGCCTGTGACCCCCTTCTATAGTGTCCCTAGGGCACTACAGCCAGCCTCCACCTCATACTCACAGATATATGAAAGCTGCTCCTGAGTGGTTTCAGTGTAGGTTTGTGGTTACTGAACACCACAAAGATGACCCCAGGGCTCTGCCGACCACCTTCTGTTGTAAAAAACATTTCCCACAGTTTGTGGGGGTGGGGCCAGTCACTCCGGCACCCTGATTGGCCCTGGCAGTGCAGCTGTAGGTGGGCGACATGGTGTTACAGGTGCGTAAAGGCTGTAGGCCCTTTGAATTTTTAACATACTTACTGCATACATTTGTCACCAAGGCATCAAAAAGAGGTCACAAAAAAAGAGGCTAACTTTAGTTCACTATAAAATGTATCTTGTGGAAACACATCTCATATACTTCAGTTTATAAAACTCTAGATAATATTTGAAGTGACTAAACATTGGTCAAAATGGTATTTATTTTTATTGAGGTACTATTGACATATTAAATTAGTTTCAGATGTACAACATAATGACTCCATATCTGTGTATACTGAAAATTATCGTCACAATAAATGCAGTTATCATTTGACACCATACATAGTTAGAAAATACATTTTTCTTGTAATAAGAACATTTAAGATCTATTCTCTTGGCAACTTTCAAATATGCAATACAGTATTATTAGCTATAGTCACTATGCTGTATCTTATATCCCCATGACTTATTTATTTTATAATTGGAAGTTTGTACCTTGACTCCCTTTACCTAATTTACCCATCCCCAATCCCTGCCTCTAGCAATGAGAAATCTCTATCTATGGGCTATTTTTTGTTTTAGATTTCACATATAATTGAGATTATATGGTTTTTCTTGTCTTTCTCTGCCTGACTTATTTCACTTAGCATAATGCCCCGTAGTCCATCATATTGTTGCAAATGGCAAGATTTCATTTTTAATGGCTGAATAATATTCCATTTTACACACACACACACACACACATTACATTTTTTCTTTATTCATTTATCTATCAATTGATATTTAAGTTGTTCCCACATATCTTGGCTATTGTAAATAATGCTGCAGTAAGCATGAAGGTGCACATGTCTTTTCAAGTTTGTCTTTTAGTTTTCTTTGGATAAATACTCAGAAGTGGAATTGCTAGATCATATGATAATTTTATTTTTAATTTTTTGAGGAACTACTACATTCTTTTTCATAGTGGCTACACCAGTTTACATTACCAGCAGGAGTGCAAAAAAAAGTATTCTCTTTTGTCCACATCTTTACCAGCATTAGTTATATTTTGTCTTTTTGATACTAACCACTCTAACAGATATGAAGTGATATCTCATTGAATTTTTTATTTGTATTCCCCTGATGATTAGTGATGTTAAATATCTTTTCATATACCCGTTGGCCATCTGTATGTCCTCTGTCCATTTTTTAATCAGATTTTTTTTTGCAAAAGTACAGGTTCTTTATATATTTTGAATGTTAAGCCAGTATCCCATATATAATTTGCAAACACTTTCTCCCATTCTGTGTATTGCCTTTTCATTTTGTTAATGGTTTCCACTGATACGAGGAAGCTTTTTAGTTTGATTTAGTCCCACTTGTTTATTTTTGCTTTTGGTTTCTAATCCAAAGAAAACAATCACCAAGACTGATGTCAAGGAGTTTACCAGATATTTTTTCTCGTAGGAGTTTTATGGTTTCAGGTTCAACATTTAAATCTATAATCTATTTAGAGTTAATTTTTGTGTATGGCATAAAATACTGGTCTAGTGTCATTCCTTTAAAGTGGCTCACCAGTTTTCCCAACACTATAGAAGAGATTGTCATTTCCCCATTGTATATCGTTGGTTACTTTGTTGTAAATTAATTGACTACATATGTGTGTGTTTATTTCTGCATTTTCTATTCTGTTCTATTTATCTATGTGCGTGTTTTTATGCCAATACCATACTATTTTGATTATATAGCTTTGGAATATAATTTGAAGTTAGGGTGTGTGATGCCTCCAGCTTTGTTCTTTCTCAAAATTGCTTTGGCTATTCAGGATCATTTTTGGTTTCATACAAATTTTAGGATTGTTTGTTCTATTTCTTTGAAAAGTGTCATTGGAATTTTAATAGAAATGTTATTGAATCTATAGATTTCTTTGTGTAATATAGATATTCAAAAAATTTTAATTCTTTCAATCAATGAGCATGAAATGCCTTTTCATTTGACTATCTTCTTCAATTTTATTTATTTATTTATTCATTCATTCATTACAGTCACATTCAATATTAGTTTATATTAGATTCAGGTGTACAGCATAGTTGTTAGACATTTATATAATTTATGCAGTGATCCCCAGATTAGACTAATATCCACCTGGTACTATATATAGTTGTTGCAACATTATTGACTATATTCTCTATGCTGTACTTTACATCCTCATGACTACTTTGTAAGTACCAATTTGCACTTATTAAACCCTTCACCTTTTTCACCAAGCTCCCACACCACCCTCTCCTCTGGCAATCATCAGTTTCCTCTCTGTTTCTATGAATTTGTTTCTGTTTTGTTTGTTCATTTATTTTATTCTTTAGATTCCATATGTAAGTGAGATCATATGGTATTTATCTTTCTCAGTCTGATTTATTTCACTTAGCATAATAAACTCTATGTCCATCCATGTGTTGCAAATGGTAAGATTTCATTTTTTATGGCTGAGTAACATTCTATTGTATATATGTACCACATCTTCTTGGTCAAGTCGTCCACTGAAGAGTGCTTGGTTGTTTTCATATCTTGGATAATTGTGAATAGTGCTGCAATGAACACAGGCATGCAATTGTGTCTTTTTGAATTGGAGTTTGGGGTTTCTTCAGATAAATACCCAGAAGTGAAATTACTGGGTCATAATATAGTTCTATTTTTAATTTTTTGAGGAACCTCAAAACTATTTTTCTATAATGGCTGCATCAATTTGCAATCCCACGAACAGAGCATGGGTTCCCTTTACTCCACGTCCTAGCCAAAACTTGCTGTTTGTTGATTAATTGATGATGATGATAGCCATCCTGACAGTTGTAAGGTGGAATCTGATTGTGGTTTTAATTTGCATTTCTCTAATGATTAGTGATGTTGAGCATCTTTTCATACGTCTATTGGCCATGTGTATGTTCTTTTTGGAGAAATGTCTATCTAAGTCATCTGCCCAATTTTAAATTGGATTTTCTTTTAGTTTTGAGTTGTATGAGTTATTTATAAATTGTGGATATTAAATCCTTATTGGATGTATCATTGGTGAATTGGTGAATACCTTCTCCCATGCAGTAAGCTGTCTTTTCATTTTGTTGATAGTTTCCTTTGCTCTGCAAAACTTTACGGTTTGATATAGTGCCATTTGTCTACTTTTTCTTTTGTTTCCCTTGCCTAAGGAGATACATCAGAAAAAATATTACTAAGGGTAATTTCTGAGAGTGTACTGATTATGTTTTCTTCTAGGAGTTTTATGGTTTAAGGTCTTACACTTAAGTCTAGCTGAGATATTCTTCCCAATTCTCAACCACCATATGTGGATACTGGGCCATCCCATTTCAGGTCTCTGTCCCTCCTACCAGTCTTGGCTTTTTTTCTATATCCTTATTTATAGGACTTCTGATTGACTAGACTTCAGATGGTGCTCCAGGTTGATTGTTATATAATTTAGTGATAACTTTATTGTAGTCATGGGAGGAGGCAAGCACAGCATTTCAATATTCTGCCTTCTTGCCAGTATTTTATTTTTTATGCAAATTTAAATAAGATTGTTTCTTAATTTCTCTTTTGAATAGTCTGTTATTACTGTATAGAAATATAACAGATTTCTGCATATAGATCTTTTATCCTACAACTTTACTGAATTCATTTATTCTGAGTTTTTTTTGTGGTATGTATATATAATATGTCATCTGCAAATTGTGACATTTTTACTTCTTCCTTTCCTATTTGAATATGGTTTATTTCTTTATTTTTCCTAATTGCTGTGGCTAGGTCTTTTAATACTATGTTGAATAAAATTTGTAAGAGTGGGCATCATTGTTTTGTTCTTAATCTTAGAGGAAAAGCTTTCAGCTTTCACCATGACTATGTGAGCTGTGGGCTTGTTTTATATGTATGACCTTTATTATGTTGAGTTACATTCCCTTTATACCCATTTTGTTGAGAGCATTTTTTTAATCATAAATGGATTTTGCATTTTCTCAAATGCTTTGCATTTACTGAGACGATCATTTAATTTTTATCTTTGATTTTTTTAATGGGATGTCATACAATAATTGATTTGTGGATTTCGAACCATGCTTGCATTCCTGAAATAAATCCCACTTGATCATGGTGTATGATTTTTTTAATGTTGTTGGGGATGATTTACTAATATTACATTGAGGATTTTGCATCAATGTTCATGAGGGATATCATTCTCTAATTTACTTTCCTTGTCAAATCTTTGCCTGGTTTTGGTATCATGGTAATACTGGCTTTGTAAAATAAGTTTGCAAGAGCTCCCGCCTCTTTTTTTTGGGAAAAATTTTAGAAGAATGACATTAATTATGCTTTGTATGTTTGGTAGAATTCACTAGTGAAGTTGTCTAGTACTAATTTTTTTATTGAGAGGTTTGTTTCTGAAATTTATTGTTCAATTACACTTGATATAGTTTCAGGTGTACAACATAGTAATTAGACATTTATATACCTTACAAGGTGATTACCCCAGTCTAGAATCTGCTGACATCATATAAAGTTATTACAATATTGTTGACTGTGTTACATCTTCATGACTATTTTTAAAGCTGAAAATTTGTCCTTCTTAATCCCTTTTCATTTTTCATTCATCCTCTCAGCCTCTTTCGCATCTTGTGACCATCAATTCTCTGTATTTATGAGATTTCTGTTTTATTTGTTTGTTTTGTTTTTGAATTCCATATAAGTGAGATCATAAAGTTTTTGTCTTTCCCAGTCTGACTTATTTCACTTAGTATACTATCTTCTAGGTTCATCCATGTTGTTGCAAATTGTAATATTTCATTCATTTTATGGCAGAGTAATACTCCACTGTATAAATATACAATAGTTTTTTTTAATCCAGTTGATGGGCATTTCAATTATTTCCATATCTTGGCTATTGTGAGTAGGGCTGCAGTAAACCTAGGAGTGCATATATCTTTTTGAATTAATGTTTTGGATTTGTTTGTGTAAATACCCAGAAATTAAATTGGTGGGTCATAAGGCAGTTCTACTTTTAATTTTTTAAAGAACCTCTACACTATTTTCCATAGTGGCTGTACCAATTTGAAATTCCACCAATGGTGCACTTTTCTCCACATCCTCAACAACAATTCATGTTTGTTGATTTATTGGTGATAACCATTCTGAAAGAAGTGAGGTGGTATCTCATTGTCATTTTTATTTGCATTTCTCTGATAATTAGTCACATTGAGCATCTTTTTTTTAAGTTAAAGTTTATTGGGGTGACAATTGTTAACAAAGTTACATAGATTTCAGATGTACAATTCTGTAATACATCATCTATATATCACACTGTGTGTTCACCACCCAGAGTCAGTTCTCTTTCCATCACCATATATTTGATCACCTTTACCCTCATCTACCACTCCCCTCCCGCCTTACACTCTGGTAACCACTAAACTATTTGTGTCTATGAGTTTTGTTTCTTTATTTGTTTTCTTTGTTCTTTTGTTGTTTTCAGTTTTATATACCACGTACACAATGGAATACTATTATGCCACAAGAAAAGATGAAATAGTGCTATTTGCAATAACATGGATGGATCTTGAGATTATAATGCTAAGTGAAATAAGTTAGACAGAAAGAGAACCATATGATTTTGCACATTGAGCATCTTTTCATATGTCTATTGGCCACCTGTATGTCTTCTTTGGAGAAAGGTCTACTCAGGTCCTTTGTCCATTTATTAATTTGATTGTATTTTTTTGGTGTTGAGTTATATGAGTTTTTAAAATAAATATTGGATATTAAGTCCTTATCAGTTGTATCATTGGCAAGTATCTTCTCCCATTCAGTGAGCTGTCCTTGCATTTTGTTGATGGTTTCCTTTGCTTTGCAAACTTTTTTAGTTTAATGTAGTCCCATCTGTTTATTATTATAATTTATTTTTTGTTTTCCTTGTCCAAGGAGATATATCAGTGAAAAAACTACTAAGGGTAATGTTTGAGAGTTTATGTCCTGTATTTTCTTCTAGGAGTTTTATGGTTTTGGCTATTACATTGAAGTCTTTAATTCAATTTTATTTCATTCTTGTATGTGGTGTAAGAAGGTGATCCAATTTCACTTTTTTGCATGAACCTACCCAGTTTTCCCAACACCCTTTATTGAATATTTCCCAACACCCTTTATTGAATAGGCTGTATATACCCCAATGTAAATTATTGCTTTATCAGTCATAGATTAAATAACCATTAAAGTGTGGATTTATTTCTGTAATCTCCAGTCTGTTCCATTGATCTATGTGTCTGTTTTTATTACTATAGCTTGTAGTATAATCTGATATCAGGTAGCATTATACCTCCAACTTTGTTCTTCTTTCTCATGATTGTTGAGGCTATTCAGGGTCTTTTATGTTTCCATATAAATTATAGGATTATTTGTTCTAGTTCTGTGAAAAATACCATTTGTATTTTGATATGGATTGCACTGAATGTATAAGTTGCTTAGGGTGGTATAGACATTCTATTGATGCTCATTTTTCCTATCCATGAGCATGGTATATGTTTCCATTTACTTGTATCTTCCTTAATGTCTCTATTCAATGTCATAATTTTCTAAGTAGATGTCTTTTACCTCCTTGGTTAAATTTATTCTTAAGTATTTTACATTTTTGATGCAATTGTAAATGGGATTGTTTTCTTAATTTCTCTGTTTGATATTTCTCTATTAGTATATAAAAATACAACCCATTTCTAAATATTAATTTTGTATCCTGCTACTTTACTAAATTTATTTATTAGTTCTAATTGGTT
>NW_017731471.1:1593180-1602062 GCF_001890085.2 Hipposideros armiger
TTTTTTTTCTTGTTTGATTGCTGTGGCTAGAACATCCAGAACTATGTGGAATAGAAGTGGTGAAAGTGGGCATCCTTGTCTTGTTCCTGATCTTAAGGGAAATGCTTTTAGCTTTTCCCCATTGTGTATGATGTTAACTGTGGGTTTGTCATATATCGCCTTTATTACATTGAGGTATGTTCCCTTTATTCTCACTTCACTTTATCATAAATGGATGCTGGATTTTTTTCAAATGCTTTTTTAGCATCTATTGATATGACCATACAATTTTTATTTTTCCTTTTGTTTATGTAGTATATCACACTAATTGATTTGTGGATACTGAACCAAACTTGCATACCAGGAATGAATCCCACTTGATTATAGTGTATGATCTTTTTAATGTATTGCTGAGTTCAGTTTGCTAACGTTTTGTTGATGATTTTTACCTTTATGTTCATTAGGGATATCAACCTATAGTTTTGTTTTTGTTTTTGTAATGTTTTCATGTGGTTTGTACAATAAACTTGGGATCCTTCTCTCTTTTTGGATTTTTGGGAACAGTTTGAGGAGAATAGGTGTTAATTCTTCTTTGAATGTTTGGTAAAATTCATCTGTGAAGTCAGCTGGTCCAGGAATTTTGTTTGTTGGGAGTTTGTTGATTGCTGATTCGATTTCATTCGTGGTAATTGAACTGTTCAAATTTTCTATTTCTTCTTGATTCAGCCTTGGAAGTTTGTATACTTTTATGAATTTATCCATTTCTTCCAGATTGTCCAATTTGTTGGTGTATAGTTGCTTGTAGTATTTCTTTCAATATTTTTTGTATTTCTGTGGTGTCCGTGGTTACTTCTACTCTTGCATTTCTGATTTTATTTATTTGGGTCCTCTCTGTGTTTTTTTCTTGATTAGTATGGTTAAAGGTTTGTCAAGGTTTGTCAATTTTAGCTTTTTATAGAAACAGTTCTTGGTTTAATTGACCTTTTGTATTCTTTTTTAGCCTCTATTTAGTTTATTTCCACTCTAGTCTTTGTTATTTCCATCCTTGTACTCACTTTGGGCTCTGTTTACTGTACTTTTTCCAGTTCCCTTAGGTGTTAAGTTAGATTGCTTGTATGAGATTTATGTTGTTTTTTGAGGTCGGCCTCCATTGCTATGCATTTCCTTCTTAGGAATGCTTTTGCTGTATCCAGTAGATTTTGGGTCATTGTGTTTTCATTTTTGTTTGTCTTAAGGTATTTTTTTTAATTTCTTCAATCGTATTGTTGACCCATTCATTATTTAGTAGCATGTTATTTAGTTTCCATATGTTTGTGTGTTTTTCAGGGGTGTTTTTCCTTGTAATTGATGTCTAGTTTCATACCATTGTGGTCAGAAAACACACTTTATATGATTTCAATTTTCTTAACTTTATCAAGACTTATTTTGTGTCCTAACATGTGGTCTACCTGGAAAAATATTTCTTGTGCACAGAAAAGAATGCATATTCTACTGCTTTGGGGTGAAATATCCTAAAAATATCAGTTAGAAATTTCTGTTCTTATGTGTCATTTAAGGCCGTTGTATCCTTTTTTATTTTCTATCTGGGTATTAAAGTCCCCTACTATGATTATGTTACTGTTGATCTGTGCCTTTATTTTGGTCAATATTTGTTTTATATATTTAGGTGCTCATATATTGGGTGCATAAGCATTTACTATGGTTATGTCCTCTTGTTGGATTGATTTATTATTATGTAATGTCCTTCTTTGTGTTTTATTGTAGTATTTGTGTTAAAGTCTATATTTTCTGATATAAACATTGCGACTCCAGATTTTTTCTTGTTTCCTTTTGCAGAAGATATCTTTTTCCATTCATATACATTCAGTCTATGTGTGTCTTTAGATCTGAGGTGGACCTCTTGTAGACAGCATTTGCATGGGTCTTCTATTCTTATCCATTCAGGTTCCCGGTGTTTTTTGACTGGAAGATTAATCAACTTACATTTAAAGTGATTATTGATAGGTACATAGTTATTGCCATTTTATTATTTATATTTTTGATCTTCATTTGTTTGTTTTCTTCTTCTGCTTAAAGAAGTCCCTTTAATATTTTTTCTCATCCTGGCTTGGATGTAATGAATTCCTTCAATGATAGCTTTGCTGGGTAGAGCAGTGTTGGTTGTAGGCCGTTATTTTTCAATACTTTGAATATTTCCTGACACCACCTTCTGGCCTGCAAAGTTTCTGTTGAGAAATCAGCTGACAGTCTAATGGGAGCTCCCTTGTAAGTAACCAGATATTTTTCTTTTGCCACTTTTGGGATTCTCTCTTTGTCTTTAACCTTTACTATTCTATCATGATGTGTCTTGGTGTGGATCTGTTTGGGTTCGTCTTGTTTGGGACTCCCTGCTTTTCCTTTACCAGGTTAGTGAAGATTTCAGTAATTATTTCTTCATATAGGATTTAATCTCTTCCTCTTCTTCTCCTTCTGGTAGTTCTATGATTTGAATATTGTTACACTTGATGTTGTCCCACAGGTCCCTTCAACTATCTTCATTTTTCTTTATTTTTTTCTTTTTGTTGTTCCAATTTGATATTTTGTGCTACCTTGTCCTCTAAATCACTGATTCTATCCTCTGCTTCATCTAACCTGTTTACACCTTCTAGCGTATTCTTCATTTTAGTTATTGTATGTTTTTATTTCAGACTGTTTCTTTTTTATGGTTTCTATGTCCTTCTTCATGCTGTTTGTTGAAATTCTCACTAAGTTCCCTAAGCATTCTTTTTTTTTTTTAAGATTTTTATTGGGGAATTGGGGAGGAAAACAGTGTTGGAGAATCGGGGAAGGAAAACATTGTGTTTTTCCAGGACCCATCAGCTCCAAGTAAATTTGTTGTTCTTCAGTCTTAGTTGTGGAGGGTGCAAGTTCAGTTCTATGTCCAGTTGCCGCTTTCAATCCAGTTGCGGGGGATTAGGGAGGAGGGGTGCAGTCCACCATCCCATGCAGGAGTTGAACCAGCAACCTTGTTGCACACTAAGCCATCCGGCCATCCAGCACCTCACAGCTGCTTAGCTCAAGGTGCCATGTTCAATCTAAGTTGTGTGTGTGGGGGCACAGTCCACCATCCCATATGGGTGTCGAACCAGCAACCTTGCTGCTAAGAGCATGCACTCTCACCAGCTCAGTGGCAGCTCAACTCTGGCGTGGCTCACTGGCCCATATGGGCATCAAACTGGTGACCCTGTTGCTCAGAGCTCGCACTCTTAACCAATCGAGCCACTCAGCAGGCCCTCGTTAAGCATTCTTATAACCAATGTTTTAATATCTGTAGCTGGTAGGTTAGTTGCCTCTGTTTCATTTAGCTCTATATTTGGAGGTTACTCCTTTTTTTTTTTTAATTTGGGACATATTTGTTTATTTTCTCATTCTGGCTGCCTCTCTGTGCTTGCTTCTATGTATGAGGTAGATCTCCTATGTCTCTTAGTCTTTGCTGGTTGACCTTATGTAGTATGTGTTCTGTGTAGTCCAATGGTGCAGCCTCCCTGACCTTTTTGTTTGTCTTCCAGGAGCATCCCTTGAGCGTGTTGTGTGTGTTTTCCTGTTTTAGTTGACCCTTGATTGCTTTTGGTGCAACAGTGGGTGGGTTGACTCCAAGGCTGACTGTGAGGATTGGTTAAGTCCACGGTTTATGAGCTGTGTGTGGGCTGACCCCTCAGAGGGGGATTTGCCCCCACATGCTCTTGTGCTTTTTGAGACCACCTTTTGGGTGTGTCACTTGTGGGGTTAACCAGGCAGTGCTGTGGTATTGTCTGAAGCTGGCCTCTGGGTGTGTTGATTCTGGTGTCACTTGGTATGGGTTCACATGCAAACCAAATTTATTCCTGACTGTGACCAACCTAAAGCTACCTGGTAAGAGCTACATAGCTATATATGGTTGGTTTCTACCTGTGCTGGATCTGGAGACATGTGGGAGTGGCCTAGATATGAACTGAGGCCAGTTGCCACCAGTATTGGGCCTGTGACAACTTAGTATAAGGCCAATCGCCTCCCTAGGTCTTTTGCCACCTGCCAGCTACCCATAAGGCTCAGGTATTGAAATAGTCTTCTTAGGTGCACTGGCCAGGCCGATTGACCTTGTATTGAGAGTGTCTTTGGCGATGCAACACTAAATGGGCTGTGTGGGGTCCAAGGTAATCAAGAGGTGTCTCTGGTGGTTTTTACAAGGTTAGTGCATATTTAGTTCTTGTGCCAGTGCCTGGCTTGTGACTACTTCACAAAACACCCTGAGAACACTATAGACAGCCACTACTTGCCTCGCGCCTGCAGAACACCCAAGAGCTGGCAGGAAAGGATGCAGTTCAAATTGTGGCTCACTGCTCACCATCATAAGTCCCCTGGGCATCAGCGGGCCATCTGCTGCTGTAAAAAGCTTCCACAGCTTTGGGAGGGTTGGCCACCCAGGCAACAAGAGTACCCCTTGCATTACAGCTCTATTGGGTGGGGTAGGGTCCACAAAGCTATGGGGTATGGGTGGTGGTTGTTACAATATTAATGGAGTTTCAGTTCTTGCACTGCTGCCTGGCCCATGGCCACTTAGCAAAAATGCTGTGAGAACACTGCCATGTGCCACCACTCGTCTTAGGCCCGCAGCTCCCCAAGAACCACCCAAGAGAGGCTGGGGTGCAGTTTGTGGCTTATTGGCCACCACCAAAAGTTCCCCAGGCTGCCATGGGCTGTCTATTGTTGTAAAAGGCTTCTGTAGCTTGTGGGATAGGGCCAGCCACTCAGTAGCTGAGAGTGCCCCTGGAAATGCAGTACTAGTTGTGTGGGGTAGAGATCCAGGACATCACCAAGGTGTGTGCACGTGTGGATTTTACCAGACCAATGCAGTCTCATATTTGGGGGAGCATTCACCATAAAAAACATGGTATTTTCCTGTAGGCTACATGTGAGGCAGGCTACACACAGTGATAATGGCTGCTGTCCCTCCAGTCTTCACCCTGACGCCTCACAACTCAGTCTTTCTCCATATGTCTCTGGTGCCTCTGGAGTTGTCACCCCTCTACCAGAGACCAACTACATGTTTGCAAGAGAATGCCTGTGTGTGGGGTCCCTTTAAGAGGGCTTCTGGGTTTCTTGGTGCCTTCCATCTCACTGGGATGTGCAGACAGAGTCCTTGCTGCTCTTCATTGCCAGATGTTGTGGGAGCTCCTCTTCTCAGCTTAGGACCACTGGTCTGGGGAGCCCACTGAGAAGCTGGGATCCCTCCCTCTTCAGGGGGGACCTCCACCACCAACATGTCCCTCCTGGTGTTCGACCACTATCTGTGGGTTTGAGGTGAGCCTGTTTCATGTCTCCACCTCTCCTACCAGTCTTGATGTGGCCTCTTTTATATATTCTTAGTTATAGGGGTTCTTTTCATCTAGTCTTCAGATGATTCTTGAGGTTGACTGTTCTATAGATTAGTTGTAATTTTGTTATGATCCTGGGACGCAGTAGGCGTTGTTCTCACCTAATCTGCTATCTAAGACCCAATCCCACAATTTTCTATTTACTTATGATTTATGCTCAGAAGATTGCATGTTTCTAAGAATTTATCCATTTCTTCTAGGCTGTCTAATTTATTGGTGTATAATTGTTTGTAGTAGTCTCTTGTGACCTTTTGTGTTTCTACGGTATCCATTGTAACATCTTCCCTTTCATAACTGATTTTATTTATTTGAGTCTTCTCTCTTCCACCACCCCCCACCCCTTGGTGTGTGTAGCTAAAGATTTGTCTTTTTGTTTTTCTTTTCAAACAAACAGCTCTTGATCTCATTGATGTTTTCTATTGTCTTTTTAGTCTCTATTTTATTTATTTCTCCTCTGATCTCTGTTATTGTCTTTCTTCTTCTGTCTTTGAGCTTTATATGTTCTTTTTTTTCTAGTTCTTTGAGGTGTGAAGTTAGGTGGTTTGTTTAAGATTTTTAAAAAAGATTTTACTGGGGAATTGGGGAGGGGAACAGTGTTGGGGAATTGGAGAAAGGGAACATTGTGTTTTTCCAGGACCAATCAGCTCCAAGTCAAGTTGTTGTCCTTCAATCTTAGTTGGTATGGGCACAAGCTCAGCTCCAGGTCCAATCACCACTTTCAATCTAGTTGCGGGGTGGGGGGTGTAGTCCACCATCCCATGTGAGAGTCGAACTGACAACTTTGTTGCACACTGAGCCATCTGACCTTCTGGCAGCTTGTGGCTGCTTAGCTCAAGCTGCTGTGTTCAATTTTAATTGCGGGTGGAGGGGAGCAAAGCCCACCATCCTGTGCGGGAGTTGAACAGGCGACCTTGTTGTTAAGACCATGTGCTTTCACCAGCCCAGCGGCAGTTCTGCTCAGGTGCAGCTCACTGGCCCATGTGGGAATCAAACCAGCGACCCTGTTGCTTAGAGCTCATACTCTAACCAACTGAGCCACTCGGCCTACCCCTGTTTGAGATTTTTCTTGGTTCTTGTGGTAGGCATTCATTACTATGGACTTCCCTTTCAGAACTGTTTTTGCTGCATCTCATAAGTTTTGGTATGGTGTATTTCCATTTTCATTTCTCTCAAGGTGTTTTTAAAACTAGTTGTTTATTTTTTTCAATTACAGTTAACATTCAATATTATTTTGTATTAGTTTCAGGAATACAGCATAGTGGTTAGACAGTTATATAATTTATGCAGTGATCCCCTCAATTTCTCTAGTACCCATCTGGCACTATATATAGTTATTACCATATTATTGACTATATTTCCTATGCTTTATTTTACATCCCCTTGAATACTTTGCAACAACCAATTTGTACTTCTTAATCCCTTTTGCTTTTTCACCCATCCCATCAACCCCCTCCTATCTGACAACCCTCAAAATGTTCTCTGTATCTATGAGTCTATTTCTGTTTTGTTTGTTTTGTTCTTTAGATTCCACATATAAAAGTGAGATCATATGGTGTTTGTCTTTCTTGGTCTCTCAAGGTATTTTTTATTTCCTTTTTGATTCTTCTTTAGACCCTTGATTGTTCAATAACATGTTGTTTAATCTCGACATATTTGTGAATATTACACTTTTCTTCTGTTAATTGATTTCTAATTCCCAAAATTGTAATTTAATTCAGATTATAGAAACTTATGACATATAAGGCCAAGTATGGAAATGTTTAAAAATCTGTAAAATTGCTAAATCATTAAAATATTACTTTCCATTATAAAAGCATTTCAATGAAACAAAACAATGGAAAACACAAACATCAAGTTAGAAATTTTGATTTAGTACTTTCCCCATGTCTTCTATTTTTTTTAAGATTTTTTTTATTGGGGAATTGGGAGAGGGGTACAGTGTTGGGGAATCAGGGAAGGGCAACAGACAAGTTGCTCTTCTTTTGTTTTTCAGTCTAGTTGTGGGAGATGTCGCTTCACTGGCCCATGTTGGTATTATCATTGCACACTTCCCGGCTGAGGCAGTCGCTTGCCAGCCATTGGATGACCACTCATGGTGGTTCACAGCAGCTCATGAAAGCGCACACCAGCTGCTGGCCAGCCCCACTGCAGCTTACGCTGTTGCCAGCAACTCACGGCAGCCCTGCTCCAGGTTGAGTTGTTGTTCACCATCTTAGCTGTAGAGGGCACAGCGTCACTGGTCCTCATGTGGATCTGAACCGGGATCCTGCTGCTCAGAGCTGACATCCCAAGCCAACTCCTAACCAACGCACCACTCGGCTAGCCCCATGTCTTCTATTTTTAAAAATCAAATGTGCTTCCAGGATGTTGAAGTAAAGATCCTTTTTACAATTCCTCCTGCAACTAAAATCCATTATATGTAAAACAAACATAAGAAAACTCTAAAAGGTTGAGGGCAGACAGCTGACCTGAGAAGAACGTCAGGGTTTGAAAAACTTCATGGTGATGAGTTCCCTGTGTGTTTTTTTGTTTGTTTTGGTTTTTGCCTCTTATGTTCCAGACTTGGAGAAACTGATGACTCTGGCATGCCAGTCAGTACAGACAAAATAATGCCCCAATAAAAGCCTGCTCTCTGTAGTCAAAGGACCAGTAAAGGGGAAGCTTAATAAGGCAGAAAACTTTTAGACAATAATGTCCCTACTCTAGCCAAACACTACAGGAAAAAAATACTATGGTTCCTGTCATACTACCTAAGGCCAAGTAGGAAGTCTAAAGTTACATACTTGTGAGCCTGCAATGAGGTGCCCCATCACCTCCACTAGGATGATATCAGAGAAGGCCATGTAGGGAGTCAAGACAGTCATTCCTACTGGCTAGTAAGAATAGTTTCCCACTGCAGTATCAGTGGAGATTAATTGAACAGCCTGGATTTTCACCCCAATCAGGCAGCACAAGATTTTTTTTCTACCTCCCTGCTGAGGTGATGTCATCTGAGGCCTATTGGGTAGTCAGGACTTTCACCATTTCCACAGTAAGAATGCCATCTCTACTTGATGTCAGTGGAGACTACAGCAGAACCACAAATACCACTCCCAGCTAGTAAAGAGGATACCTTATGCTACACACATCAAGTGTCAATGAAGACTAAGTGAGAAACCTAAGCTTCTGCCTCCATCTGGCATTAACAAGGTATCACTCTGCCCTTTCCATGTAAAGTCAGAAGAAGCCAGCTACAACAGAAAATTTAAATAAGGTTCACAGTCTCATAACAAAATTGTAAATGGAAAATTACTTTGTCATTCCAAGGACTGGTGAGATTTAAAAATGAATAAAACATACAATCAATAGATGCCAACACTGAGATGGCAGAGATGCTAAAAATTATCTGACAAAGACTGTAAAGCAGCTATGATAAAAATATTTAAATGAGCAATTACAGACATACTTTAAACAATAAAAAATATAAAATCTCCAGCGGCCGAGTGGTGCGATGGTTAAGAACTGGCTTGG
>NW_017731471.1:1609297-1624507 GCF_001890085.2 Hipposideros armiger
TAATCACAAAGAAATGCATGCCAAGACATATCATAATTAAACTTATGAAAACTAAAAACAAAGAAAAATTCTTGAAAGCAGCCAGAGGAAATCAACTCCATACAATATAGAGGAAAAACAGTTCGAACAATACTGATTTCTCATCAGAAAGCAATGAAGTCAGAAGAAAGTGGCAAAATGTTTTTCAAGTGCTGAAGGAAAAAAATACCCTGTCAAATCAAAATCCTATTGCCAGTTAAAATATTCTTCAGGAATACAAAAGAAATCCACAAAGTCTCAGATGAAGTAAAACTATTAGAATTTGTCACCAGCAGACTTACCCTCAAAGAATGGCTAGAGAAAGTTCTCTGCACAGAAACATAATAATAAAAGAAGGAGTTTTGGACTATCAGAAAGAAAAAAAAGAACAGAATAAGCAAAAATATGGATAATACAATAAGCTTTTCTTCTTGAGTTTTATAAATTATGTTTGATGGTTAAAGGAGCCATAAATCTGGTCTAGCTGAAGTGGTTATACCACTGTCTGATGTGTCTGATAGACACATAGATCTATAGAACAAATAGAGAACGCAAAAATAGACTACACACACAAAAAAATAGACTACACAAATATAACCAACTGGCTTTTGAGGTATTTTTTTATATAATTCACATGCCATATAATCCATCCTTTTAATGTATCTAGTTCAATGATTTTTAGTATATTCACAAAGATGTGCAACCATCACCACTATCTAATTCCAGAATATTTTAATCACCCCAAAACAAAACCCCTATCTTATTCCTCTCAAACTCCCAGCCATAGGCAACCACTAATCTACTTTGTCTCTATGGGTTTGCTTATTCTGGGCATTTTATATGCTGATAAATGGAATCATACAATATGTAGCCTTTTGTGTCTGACTTCTTTAACTCAGCATAATGTGTTCAAAGTTCATTCACATTGTGACATAAATCAGTATTTTGTTTACTATCACTACAGGAAAAATAATTCAATGGAGGAAACATAGCCTTTTTCAACAAAGAGTTCTGGAGCAACTAAACATTATAGGCAAAAAGGAAAACTTCAAACTAAGTCTCACACCTTATACCAAAGTTAACTCAAAATGGATCAGACTTAAATATAGAATGTAAAACTTTATAGAAATGTGCACTTGAAACCTATGTAATTTTGCTAACCATTGTCACCCCAATAAATTTAATTTTTTTAAGATTTTTATTGGGGAATTGGGGGAAGGGGAACAGACAAGTTGCTGTCCTTTTGTTCTTCAGTCTAGTTGTGGAGGACATTGCTTCACTGGCCCAAGTTGGCACCATCATCGTGCTCTTCCCAGGCAAGGGAGATCAGTCACCGGCTTCTGGACAGCTGCTCATGGCGGCTGCTGGCTGCTCATGCTGGCTGCCAGCCACACATGGTAGCCCATGGCAAACCCACTGCAGCAGGGGCTGCAGCCTACGCCATCGCCGGTGATTCAGGGAAGACCAGATCCAGGTCGAGCTGTTGTTCAGCACCTTAGCTGTAGAGGGCAGTGTCACTAGCCCTCATATGTGGGATCAGAACCAGGGTCCTCTGGCGTCCCAAGCCAGCTCTTAATCAATGTGCCACTCGGCCAGCCCCCAATAAATTTAATTTTTAAAAAAGAATGTAAATGTATAATTTTTAGAAAAACACACAGGGGAAAATCATCATAGTCTTGGGATAGGCAGAGTTCTTAAAATTGACACCAAAAGCACAATTCATAAAGGAAAAAATTATAAATTGTGCTTCATCAAGTTGAAAAACATTGTTCTATGAAAGACTTAAAAGAATGAAAAGAGTAACAGCAACATTTCAAAAGCTAATAATCATAAAATACTTTAAAGTTTGGAGGAGGTAAGAAATGATGGCTATAACCAACAAAAAATATGATACATATTCACAATCTTATTAATTATTTAGCTTAAATAGATAAGCAACCAATGGCACAGTTGGGAAAACTGAGGGGCAAAATGTTTTTCTTTTAATTTTTTTTAAGGTTAGATAAGGAAGCCAGGGTCATAAGTACAATCAGAATTCTTTACAGAATCCTCTGAGACAGGAATGATTTAAACTTTTCAAGAAATGTTCCATTTAACTCTTCTTTCTTGCTTACCACACATCTTACTTGGCCTAATCTCTTGTGAACTCTTTAAAGCATGAACCCACTTACTACCTGTCTTCTCTGATCAGGAATACAAGGTTAGCCAATATTTTTATTAGAAAAGAATACCAGATATTTCTGTACTACATAAAATTAGCATAGCTCGATTATGAAATTATCCTATAACTGAATTTCAATAGTACTCAAAAACTATTTTACAAAGTTTTGTAAGTTTTTTGGAAGGTATAGTACCTGGTATTCTTCTGTAAAACAGAAATGTACCTATTTTTTGCATTACTGCTGATGATCTGAAAGTAAATGTATGTGACCTCAAAATTAGTAGCCTCAAAGTTTTACTAAATCTGAAAGGACCACCTAAGTTCCTAGATAAGCAAAATATTTGTCTAGGATTATTAAATTCAGCAAATAATTAAGTATACTTTTTAGAAAACTCCATACAAAGATAAAATGTAAGCATGCCTGATGATTTTTATGTTGTACCAACTGAATAACAGTCACCCTTTAATAAGGCTGTAACTTTTTAAGTAATAATTTATTATTATTATTATTATTATTATTATTATTATTATTATTATTATTTTTAGCTGAGCCATCCTGCCACCTGTTGGCAGCTCAGTAACAGCTCAGCTCGGGCTGGGAATCGAACCCCTGTTGCTCAGAGCTCACACTCCTGAGCGAGCTCTTAACCAACTAAGCCATTTGGCTGGCCCAAGGCTATAACTTTTTAATCAACTTTACTTATTGTGTAAAACATCATAAGGCTACTATTCCAATTCTACAGGGTATTCTCTAGTGAGACAAGCTGGACAATCGCTATTATTTCCAAAACATTTCAGACCATTTCTTGAATTATGATCTCTTGTTTTCCATTTTCTGATTTTTAAATTATTTTGTCCCTTTTCATACAAATGAAATCAGCACTTCTACTGACAGATTATAATATAGCACTGTTTGGTACTGGATATTCTGCAAAGATGATCAAATTTGTTGGCAATAAGTTCTTCTTTTGTGGAAATGTTTATTCTCATGAAACATGGAAATCTTGATGATGAAGCTACTCAAATGTGCACTTGTTTTGCATGAGATTCTTTGAAAACTTTTTATTGTGGATGGTATGGTATTATCTCTTAAAGGAATCTTCTCTAGGAACAATTATTTCACCTTTAAGGTTGTCTGACAACACTACAATTTCATTTTTAAAATTTTATCTTTATTAAATTAATTGGGCTGACATTGGTTAATAAAATTATATAGGTTTTGTGTGTATATTTCTATAATACATCATCTCAATATTGCATTGTGTCTTCACCTCCCAAAGTCAAATCTGACTTCCATTACTATATATTTGACCGCTTTTGCCCTCTTCTACCTCACCCCCTTCCCCCTTATCCTCTGGTAATCACCATACTATTGTCTGTGTCTGTGAGTTTTGTTTGTTTTGTTCATTTGTTGCTTTCAGTTTTATATCACACATATGAGTGAAATATGGCTCTCGACTTTTTCAGTCTGACAATTTCACTTTCCAACACCAAGTTCTCTTAATTTCATATTGGCTATATATGCTTGATGAAAGTTATTCCTAGCTATCAGTTTTTATACAGCACCTTCACATATAGAAGGCCACACTTTCATGAGTATCCAAGAACAGCAGGCATAGCAAATTTGGGAATGATGCTCACCAAATCTAATTTAATGGTACTTAAATTGTCAGCTGCTGATCATAATGATGTCTTTCTATTTGATCTTCAGTGATGCTGTTTGGTTTTGTAAAATAAACATGTTCAAAGATACAAACAGCCATTAGGTTTCCTTTAGACCTTAATATAACATCAAGAGTTTAGACATAACATCTGGATATTTTCACAATATCTCTAGGCAAGACTTCATGACAACACATGATAGCCATAGATTTTTAAAAAGCTATAAGATTCTGAAATCATACCCACCCCTCTGTTTTTGTAGGTTCTTCATTTCCCTTTTGCATTTATATTAGTCACAGGATTAAGATGACTAAAGCATAATTAGTAGCACCTTTGTGAATGATAAGCAGGGACTATGCCATGGATGACTTCTTTATTAAGTTTTTAGTCCTTGTCACTCACTCTGAGGTTTTATCTCATTCTTGAGGCGGTATATACACCTGTAACTGGGTAATCAAGATCATTTCCATGACACAAAAGCTTTTGCCGTAAAGGGGCAACATGTACCAATTCACCAGTATATGCCACAACTATTTTCCCATGAAGTGTTTGATAATTTTCCAGTTCAGTTGCATACAGTAGTGTATCTTACATGCCCAATTTCAATATTTGAACTATATAATTTCTTTAAATTGTTTTAAGTAATGACATGATTTACACAACCTGTTACCTTGTATTGTTTTTTAATGTTGGCACCAAAATCCCATCAATGATTATATATCAATACTCTTCTGCTGTATCCCTATGAGTCCAAGGGGGATTTTATATAACTGCATGGGCAGTTTTCCACAGGCAATGCACCAAATACACCACATTCCTGTCACACTTCCAACTCCAGCAGCTCCATAACATGTCAAGAAGCACGTTGAAGGACCTGCTGTACCTGATGAGACCTGGGTATCAACAAGCTCCACCCTCCTTTGTATTTTGAAGTAAAGAGTTTTCTTAGAATTTGGTGAGAAAGGGCAGATAAAAAGAAAAAGTCAGTAAATGAAGGAAGGGGTTGATTAGAATGGAAAGAGAGAAATATATAAAAGGCTAAACTATAATAGTAGAGTGATATTAAAAGTGAAAAGTTCACTACAGAATTCTTCTGAACAAAATTATTTCCCCCTGGGTTTAGTGAGGATGGGGAAAGATGTGAGATTTAGCCAGAGGATATCTAATATCTCATTTTTGTATTCAATGTATCTTCAGTCTGGTCTTACCCTTGTAAGGCAGCCTTACATTTAAGAATATCATTTCTAGCTAAAAAGACCCCTTTATATACCTCTCCATGGTTCCTGTGCTTTCTCTTTTTCCATCCTTGTTCATTCCATTCCTCTTCCTCAGAACCCCATTTCTTGCTACTTAGTTCACATTTTCCTGGCTATTTAAGCCTCACCAACTTATAAAACCTTCTCTAGCTTTTCTTTTATAGTTATGGGAGGAATTGGAAAAATACCAGCATTGTTGTAGATCTTTAAGTAGTTTGAAAACCCCATTGACATCAGAATATAATTTAATATTTAAAATAAAAAAACTGGAAATTTTCATCATATACATGATAGAAAGAAAAATTGGACATATTTTTTTAGCTGATGAGAATATTTAGAAGCTATAGTAATTCTTAACTACGTTATGTCTCCATAGAGGGCAGAGTTAAGAGTTAGAAACTGTGTGTGTGTGTGTGTGTGTGTGTGTGTGTGTGTTAGATACAGAGAGACAGAGATACAGAGATGTATACAGAGACAGAGACCAAGAGAGCCAGAAACACAGAAAGAGTGCATATGTACCATATACCCTTGTTATTTGTTGGTTAATTATTTTGGATGGGTCAACTTTATAAACAATTATTGAAATCATGGTCTTGCACAGAGATGACTAAGCCCTTGTTCCCACCCCAAAGGAGTCAACAACCATCTAATTGGAGAGACAGGGTATACTAAGTAGAATAATGCCCACCCTCCTGCAAAGATGTTTATGTTCTAAATAGCAGAACCTGTGAATATGTTATAGTACATTGCAAGGGAGATTAAGGCTGCAGGTGTAATTAAGGTTGCTAATCAGCTGACCTTAACAAAAGGAGATTATCCTTGAATATCTGGGTGGGCTCAATAAAATCAGGAAGAAATTATATGGGGAAGAAGAAGACAGATGAGTCGGAACCAGTACAATGACAACACAAGAGACTCAATAAGTCTTTGGTGGCTTTGAAGATAGAAGAGGGACATAGGCCAAGGGGAATGAACAGCCACTAGAAGCTGGAAAAGGCAAGAAAACACATTGTCCCCTAAAGCCTCCAGAAAGAAATGTAGCCCTACTGACATCTTGATTTTAACCCAGTGAGACATCCAGAACTCTAAGATAATAAATCTGTGTTGTTTTAAGCCACTAAATTTGTGGTAATTTGTTACAGCAGCAATAAGAAACTAATTCACAGGGCTTGTTGTATAAAGTCAAATTTGTTGTGAAACTTAGAGATCGTTTATCCAAATCTCCCACCTAATTCAGGAATCCAACTAGTTCAGCTAAAATAATATAGTGATGGAAAATTTGGACAGTGGGAAACCAGATGCTATAAACAGTTTTTGAACAAAACATCAAGGATAAATTCTTACTTTGAATTATCTAAATGGAAGGCTGTACACAAAATGGACCAAAGTGGGGAAAGCCTTGAGGCACAGAGACCAGGTAAGAGATGATTGTTAGAAAAAAATGTTTAATAATTTGGCCTGGAGTGACAGTAATGGCAGTAGGGGAATAAAGGGAAGAATTACAGGATGCATAAAAAAATACACATTATATTTTTCCATACTGTCTGTGAATTCCCTTCAGGATTAGGACCACATTATATTATGTTCATATCTTTTACAGAGTTGAACATTATACAAAGCATATAGTGAATATGCAAAAAATGTAAGGAATTCTTTATCCTTATAATGTCTCCATTGTGATAACTTACCTTGTTCTACTTTCAATATAAGTTATTTGCGTACTTGTCTAAGTTTTTTCAATTTTCTCATAACTCTATAAGTGACTTGAACGATTAATAGTTACTACATACTGAGTACTTTGTTATATGCCAGACACTATATACATATGAGTATGTCATTTAATCCTCAAAACAACTTGTGGAAAGATAAACTGAGAAACATGAAAAATTTTCAAGATGTTTTTTAAGCATACATTGATTCAAATTGGGAAACACTAAACCAAAAGTGGTTAGGAGCACTTCCCTGATGGGAGCTAAGGGTGAGGTTTTTTATAGAGAAGACACAGGGAAACAAAACAAGGAAATTATTTGATTGACTGTAGCTTAAGTGGTTGCGTTATTTTGGAAAACCTGGTTGGCTATTTGTGATTGGTTGTTCCTGTTTCATTTTGTCAGATACAGGTGCTTTCAAACTGTGTTAGGTTAGGTTTATTGGGCTACTAAGGCATTAGAGCCATTGTAGTCTGGCTTCTTTCTTTAATTACTTTAATAATCCTCTTCTTTTGTTCATCCTTTCATATGTGAGAGATTGACCAAATAATTGGTATTAACACTACTCTGTCACCATCAGGATGAAGTTGTTTTTGTTTTGTCATGAAACTTGTAGGTTATGATGACAGGTCTGTGGAATAACTATTTTTGCTATTCATCTTGTTTCTGTTTCTCCAAGCACAGTGAGACCATCTGAGGTACTGTTGATGGCTGCAAATACATACTTAAGAGCCTTGAGAGAACAACATAGTGAACCACGGAGACTACAATGATAACTATCAGGTGGATAGTACCAAGAGACTGAAGCATGCTCCTGAGCTAGGGCCCCCATGAAACAAACCAGTTTATATTAAACTAATCAAAGAATGTACCTGAAGAGTTATCAACATGTTTTAGGCAAATGGCTTGTTTGTTAATTTTTTTGTGCTTCAGTTTGTACAATATCAGGAATGTTTATCAGGAACATCAGCAGTTAGTTTCTATGGCACAGACTCCTCCTTGACAGCCAACAAGTAATCTAAAGTAATTCTATATTCTAAAACCACCTAGCAGCTCAAAATAATTCTTATGCCAAAGAGGCATATTTTGGGGTGGCACACTCTGTCAATCATCATTCCCTTCCTTTGAAACTTCCCCAAGAATTTTTTTTTTTAATTAAAGTTTACTGAGGTGACAATTGTTAGTAAAGTTACATAGTTTTCAAGGGTACAATTCTGTAATACATCATCTATATATCACATGGTGTATTCACCACCCAGAGTCAGTTCCCCTTCCATCACCATATATTTATTCCCTTTTACCCTCATCTACCACCCCTCTCCCCCCTTACCCTCTGGTATCCACTTAACTATTTTCTGTATCTATGAGTTTTTGTTTCTTTGTCTTGTTCCTTTGCTGTTTTCAATTTTATATACCACATATCAGTGAAATTACATGGTACTCAACTTTTCCTGTCTGGTCTATTTCGCTTAGCATAATAATCTCAAGATCCATTCATGTTGTCACAAATGGCACTATTTCATCCTTTTCTTATGACAGAATAGTATTCCATCGTGTATATATACCACTTCTTCTTTATGTAATCATCTATTGAAGGACAATTTGGTTGTTTCCATGTCTTGGCCACCATAAATAAAGCTGCAATGAACATTGGAGCACATATATCTTTACAGATAAATGTTTTCAGATTATTTGGGTAGATACCTAGGAGAGGGATTGCTGGGTCAAATGGTAATTCTATTATTTTTAATTAAAAAAATTGTTTTAGATTTTATTGGGGAATTGGGGAAGGGGAACAACCAAGTTGTTGTCCTTCAGTCTTAGTTGTGGAGGGTGCAGCTAGCTCAACTCCAACTCCAGTCTCCATCTGGACGCCTATCAGCAGCTTGCGCTGCTCAGCTCAAGGTGCCGTGTTCAATCTTAGTTGCAGGTGGGTGTATCCCACCACCCCATGCAGGAGTCAAACTGGAAACCTTGTTGCTAAAAGCCCATGCTCTAACCACGGAGCCATCCGGCCGCCCATCGGCAGCTCAGGGCAGCTCAGCTCAAGGTGCCATGTTCAATCTTAGTTGCTGGTGAGCGTAACCCACCATCCATGCGGGAGTTGAACTGGAAACCTTGTTGTTAGGAGCATGTGCTCTCAACAGCCGAGCCATCCTGCCACCTGTTGGCAGCTCAGCGGCAGCTCAGCTCAGACGCAGCTCACTGGCCCATGTGGGCATCAAAACGGAGGCCCTGTTGCTCAGAGCTCGTGCTTTTAACCAACTGAGCCACTCGGCCAGTCAGGTAATTCTATTCTTAATTATTTGAAGAACCTTCACATTGCCTTCTACAATGGCTGCACTAATCTGCATTCCCACCAACAGTGTATGAGGGTTCCTTTTTCTCCACAACCTCTCTAACACTTGTTAGTATTTGTCTTGTTGATAGTAGCCATTCAAACGGGTGTGAGGTGCTATCATATTGTGGCTTTTATTTGCATTTCTCTGATGATTAGTGATGTTGAGCATGGTTTCATATGTCTGTTTCATATGCCATCGGTATGTCCTCTTTGGAGAAATGTCTATTCAGATCCTCTGTCCATTTTACAAGAGGATTGTTTTTGTTGTTGTTGTTGTTTTCAGTTGTATGAGTTCCTTATATATTTTGGATATTTGCCCCTTATTGAGGTGTTGTTTGCAAAAATCTTCCATTCGGTTGGTTGTCTCTTTATTTTGTTGATGGTTTCTTTTGCTGTGCAGAAGATTTTAGTTTGATATAGTCCCATTCATTTATTTTAGCTTTTACTGGTCCTGTCTTAGAAGTCAAATTCATAAAATCCTCTTTGAACCTAAGGTCCATAAGTTTAGTACCTATGTTTTCTTCTATGCAGTTTATTGTTTCAGGTCTTATGTTTAGGTCTTTGATTCATTTTGAATGAAATTGATACATGGTGACAGATAGCAGTCTAATTTCGTTTTTTTTTGCATGTGGCTTTCCAATTCTCTCACCACCATTTATTGAACAGGTTGTCATTTCTTCATTGTATGCTTTTGGCTTCTTTGTCAAAAATTAACTGTCCATATTTATGTGGGTTTATTTCTGGGTTTTCAATTCTATTCCATCAGTCTGTCTGTTTTTCTGCCAATACCATACAGTTTTGATTATTTTTGCTCTGTAGTACAAGCTGAAGTCAGGGAGTGTGATACCTCCAGCATTGTTCTGTTTTCTTAGGATTGCTTCGGCTATTTGGGGTCTTTTGCGGTTCCATACAAATCTGGTGATTTTTTGTTCTATTTCTTTAAAAAATGCCATTGGGATTTTGATGAGGATTGCACTAAATCTGTATATTGCTTTAGGTAACATGGCCATTTTAACTATGTTGATTCTTCCAAAACATGAACACGGAATGCTTTTACATTTCTTTGTGTCTTCCTCAAATTCTTTTAAAAGTCTCTTATAGTTTTCAGTGTATAGGTCTTTCACATCGTTGGTTAAGTTTACTCCTAGATATTTTATTATTTTTGTAATTGTAAAAGGAATTTTTAAATTTTTTTCTGAAATTTCATTGTTAGTATATAGGAATGCAATGGACTTTTTTTATTTTGTAGCTGGCAACTTTACTGTATTTGTTTATGGTTTCTAATAGCTATGTGGTGGAGTCATTAGGGTTTTCTAAATATAGCATCATGTCATCTGCAAAAGTGACAATTTAACTTCTTCATTCCCAATTCAGATGCCTTTTATTTCTTTCCATTGTCTGATTGCTCCAAGTAAGACTTCCAATACCATGTTGAAAAGCAGAGGTGATAGGGGACAGCCCTGTCATGTGCCTGAATGTAGGGAGACGGTCTTCAGTTGTTCACCGCTAATTATGGTATTAGCTGAGGGTTTGTCATATATGGCCTTTATTATGTTAAGGTATTTTCCTTCTATGCCCATTTTATTAAGTGTTTTAGTCATAATGGATGTTGTAACTTGTCAAATGCTTTTTCATCATCTATTGATATAATCATATGCTTTTAGTCCTTTATTTTGTTTATGTGGTGTATCACATCGATCAATTTGCATATGTTGAACTATCCTTGTGCCCCTGGGGTGAACACCACTTGGTCATGATGTACAATCTTTTTAATGCATTGTTACATTTGATTTTCTAGAATTGTGTTTAGGATTTTTCTGTCTGTATTCATCAGAGATATTGGTCTGTAATTTTCTTTTTTTGTGTTATCCTTACCAGGTTTTGGCATCAGGGTAATATTGTCCTCATACGATGAGTTACAGAGTGTTCTCTATCTTCAATGGTTTGGAAGAGTTTGAATAGTACAGGTATTAGATCCTCTTTGAATGTTTGGTAGAATTCACTAGTGAATGCATCTGGTCCTGAAATTTTGCTTTTGGGAAAATTTTGAATGACTGATTCAATTTCATTACTGTTGATCGATCTATTTAGACTTTCCAGTTCTTTGTGATTGAGCCTAGCAAGGCTATATGTTTCTAAGAACATGTCCGTTCCTACTAAGTTATTGAATTTGGTAGCATATAATCCTCCATAGTATTCTTGGATAATCCATTGTATTTCCATGGCATCTGTGGTAACTTTTCCCCTTATATTTCTGATTTTGTTTGGGTCTTTTCTCTTTTTACCTTAGTGAGTCTAGCCAAGGGTTTGTCAATTTTATTAATCTTTTCAAAGAACCAGCTCTTTGTTGCATTAATTTTTTCTATTGTATTTTTGTTCTCGATATCGTTTAATTCTCCTCTGATTTTTATGATTTCCTTCATTCTGCTGACTTTGGGTTTCATTTGTTCTTTTTCTAGATCTTTAAGGTGTAACATGAAGTTATTTATCTGGGATTTTTGTTCTTTCTTGTAACAGGCCTTTAATGATATAAATTTCCCTCTCAATCTGCTTTTGCTGCATCCCAAAAATTTTGGTATGATGTATTTTCATTCTATTTATTTCTATGTATATTTTTATCTCTCCTCTTATTTTTTTCTAGGACCTGGTCATTCTTTAAAAGTATGTTGTTTAATCTCCACATACTTGCCAATTTCAAAGCCTTGTGATCAGAGAATATGCTTGGTATGATTTCAATCTTCTTAAGTTTGTTGAGGCTAGTTTTATGTCCCAATATATGATCTATCCTTGATAATGATCCATGTACACTATAAAATAATGTTCTAGGATGAAGTGCTCTATAAATGTCAATTATGTCCATTTCATCTAATGTGTAATTTAGGAATGATATGTCTTTATTTATTTTTCTGTTTGGATGATCTATCCATAGCTGTCAATGATGTAATTAGGTCCCCTACTATAATTGAGTTTTGGTCAATTTCTCCCTTTAGTTCTGTTAGTAGTTGCTTTGTATGTTTCAGTGCTCCCTGATTGGGGGCATAAATATTGATGACTGTTATATCTTCGTGTTGTTTAGTCCCCTTTATCATTATGAAATCTCCATCTTTGTCTCTTTTTACCTTTTTTATCCTGAAGTCTGTTTCATCTGATATTAATTAGTATTGTTACACCTGCTTTTCTCTGGATATCATTTGCCTGGAGTGTCAATTTCCACCCTTTCACTTTGAGTCTATATTTGTCCTTGTAGGGGTGGTGTGTCTCTTGGAGGCAGCATATTGTTGGGTTTAGTTTTTTTATCCAATCTGTTACTCTGTGCCATTTTATTGGTGAGTTCAGTCCATTTACATTGAGGGTGATTATTGATATATGAAGATTTCTTATCATTCTATCTTTGATTCTCTTGTAGGATAGTGTTTCCATTGTTTCTTTGCCTTTTTGTTGCTGTCTATTATTTCGGTATGGTTGTATTCTATGATTTCCCCCTCTATTTCTTTTTTTTTATGTTATATATTTCAGTTCTTTTTTTTTTTTTGAGTGGTTACCATTAAGTTTATGTAAAAGGAAGTTTCACATTTAGAGTATTCCATTTTCTTCAGTATGCTTCTTTTCTTCATTCCGGAGTGCTGGTTCAGATCTTTACTCTCTCCTCTTTAGTGTTTTTGGCACAAATTATCCCTATTTATGCTGTGAGTTGATTTCTGTGCTGCAGTAGCAAGTTGTCTTTATCCCTTTTTTAAGTGTTTTTTTTTCCTTCTTTACCTTGTATGTTATTTGTAAGTGTCTTATTTGGTGCAGGGGTTTCCCATTTCCTGCTTCTATCTGTCTGTTCATAATACTGCTCATGGTTTTGTATTCTTTTACCTTTTAGTTTCAGGTCAAATAGCATCCTTCAGTATTTTTTGTAGTGCAGTTCATGTGTTAGAAAATTCTTTCAGCTTCTATATGTCTGGAAAGTTCTTTATTCCTTCTTTATATCTAAAGGATATGTTTGCTCAAAATATTATTCTTGCCTCATAATTTCTCTCTTTCAATAGTTTGAATATTTGATTTCAACCCTTACTGGCTTGCAGAGTTTTTTCCCCCCCCTGGCTCCTTGACGATTCTTTACTTGTCATTAATTTTTGACAGCTTCAATACAATGTGCCTTGGAGAAGGCCTATTAGGATTGAGATAATTAGGTGTTCTAGTTGCTTCTTGGATTCGAGGATCCAGTTCTTTCCACGTTTGGGAAATTCTCATCAACTATTTATTTGAATATACTCTCTGTTCTCTTCTCTCTTTCTTCTCTTTCTGGTTTGCCCAGTATTTTTATGTTACTCTTTCTGATGGAGTCAGAAAATTCTTATAGAGTTCTTTCATTTCTTTTAACTCTTAAGTCTCTCTTTTCTTCCATCTGTGTCATTTCCAGATTTCTATGTTTGATGTCACTGATTCTTTCCTCCATCTGGTCATCTCTATGATGTAAGCTGGCTATTTCATTCTTCGTTTCTTTCAGAGTTCTTAATCTCTAGAAATTGTATTTGGTTCTTTATTAAAATTTCAATCTCTTTGGTAAAATGTTCATTTTGTTCTTTGTGTTTCTGAGTTCATTAAACTGCCTGTCTGTGTTTTCTTGCATCTCGTTGGGTTTTTCAGAACTGCAATCATGAATTCTCTGTCATTTAAGTCACAGATTTTCATGTCTTTAAGTTCATTTTCTGGAGACTTTTCATTTTCTTTCTGAGCTGCCTTTTTACCTTGTTTATTCATGACAGTTAATGAATTATTATTTCTCGTCCTAGGCATCTACAGGAGTGGGTTCTGCAACATGTTAATAGAAAGAGGTGTGTGTTTTCCTTCCCAGTAAAAGTTGTTGGTCAAGTATTTAATTTTCTTTCCCACTGCAGCCTTTTATTTTCTATCACTGTGTAGTGTTATGTTTTCTCTTGCAGTGTTCCAGGCTCTCACAGAATAGGGGTTCCCTGGAAGGTTGGCTTCTCCTCTATGAGCAAGTCACCTGGGTCTCAGGGCACCGCCACCAGTGTGGGATGTGGAGAGCTTCTGAGTCTTTAAGCTCTTCCTGTGTCACCTTCAGAGCCTGTGTGTTTCATCATCTCTGTTAACCCCTGCAGGGATCCACCCAAATAGGTGGGGGAGAGGCAGAGTGGGTTGTGAGAGATCACTGTGAGCAATGGCGGCATTGGTGATCACAGCTATCTTGCACCCAAGGTTCTTTCCCCTTCGACAGAACTATCTGGGCTGCAAGTTTGTGACTGCGGGGCTGCAGCCCTAAGAGCTGTAAATATTCTGTTCTTTTGATATGACCCTGCTACCATTCCGCTTGTAGCACTGGGAGAATGGGGGTAGGGCCAGCTCTGAATGGTGGGAAGGGTTCAGCTAGGTTCTATGCCTATGTCTTCTGTCCTCTGCATGTTGGTGAGGGCTTAAAGAGCCATTTTCACCTTCCTTCCCTCAATCTTTGCTCCAAGGTCTCTGCTGTGAATGTTGGGTTCAGCCGTGTTATATGCTGATCCCTCAAGCAGAACTGTGGACCATAAGGGGAGCCCTAGCAGTCCGAATTCTTCCCTCTCCAGCAAGTGCTGTAACTCTAGAATGCAGGTAGCTTGGAGTTCTGAGCTCTGGCCTGAGTACATCCTGTGGCCCGCATCTCTGCACTTCCCCTTTACCTCCTCCTCTGCTCACCCAATTTGCCCACCTTTAGATGATTTCAATTACATGCCTGTTAGTCTTGCCTATCTGCTGCACAGGGAGTCCTTTGTAGAATTATAGGTGTTCAACTTGTTGTAAATTCTAGCGGAGATTTCAAGAGGTTCACCTCATGCCACCATTTCTATGATGTCAAAAACTGCACCAAGAAGTTTTATAATCTAGAAGTTGAATTGGTAATTTGCTCCATGTCATTGAACCCATCTCCTAGTTCTTAGAATAGGTCAGTTTATTTTTTATTTTTTTAAATTATTTTTTACTGTGAAATACACATTTTTTAGAATTAGTTTCAGCTGTACAACACAGTGCAATAGTTATACTTTTTACCCCTCAAAGTGACAACCCTCCTCCCCCAAT
>NW_017731471.1:1627127-1630397 GCF_001890085.2 Hipposideros armiger
AAAAAAAAAGTTGGGGTATCAATAGTTGTATCAGGCAAAATAGACTTTAAAACAAAGGCAATAATAAGAGACAAAGAGGGACATTACATAATGATTAAGGGATCAATCGAACAGGAGGAATTAACTTTTTGTAAACATTTATGCACCCAACATAGGAGTATCTTCATATATAAAGTAAATATTGATGGACATAGAGGGAGAGATAAACAGTAATACTATAATAGTAGGCAACTTTAACACCCCATTGACACCAATGAACAGATCTTCCAGACAGAAAGTCAACAAAGAATCAGCAGCCTTAAATGACACACGAGACCAGATGGATTTAATTGATATTTTTAGAGCATTTCACCACAAAGAGGCACAATATACATTCTTTTCTAGTGCACATGGAACTTTTCCAAGATAACCATATGTTAGGCCACAAAACAAGTATCAAAAAATTTAAGATTGAAACCATATAAAGCGCCTTCTCTAACCACAATGGTATGAAAATAGAAATCAGTTATAAGAAAAGAAATGAAAAAACACACAAACACATGGAGGCTAAATAACATGCTATTATACAATAGATGGGTTAATGATGAGACCAAGGAAGAAATCAAAAGATACACTGAGACAAATGAAAATGAAAAAGAGAGAGCAGACCCAAATAAAAAAAATAAATGAAAGAGGAGATGTGACAGCTGACACCACAGCAATACAAATGACTATAAGAAAATATCATGAACAATTACATGCCAGCAAATTAGAAAATCTAGAAGAAATGGATAAATTCCTAGAAACATACAACCTTTCAAGACTTAATCAAGATGAAACAGAAAATCTGAACAGAAAATCAGACAAATTACTATTAATGAAATCAAATCAGAATTTAAAAAAAAAACTCAAACCAAAGGTCCTGGCCAGATGGCTTCACAGGTGAATTTCATCAAATATTTTTTTAAAAATTAATACCTCTCCTCAAACTATTCCAAAAACGTCATGAGGAGAGAAGGCTCACAAGCTCATTTTATGAGGCCACCGTTACCCTGATTCCAAAACTACACGAAGACAATACTACAAAAAGGAAATTATAAGCCTATGTCCCTGATGACCACAGGTGCAAAATCCTCCACAAATCATTAGCGAACTGAATTCAGCAATATGNTCAGGTGTACAGTGCAGTGATCAAGCCTCTACCCCATCCATGATGCAGTCTCCCTAGCAAGACATGTGACCACCTGACACCCTACAAAATATTTACAACATTATTAATTGTATTCCTCGAACTGTCTTTCATGTCCCTGTGGCAATATTGTAGTTATGTATTTATGCTGTCTAATCCCTTCCCCTTCTCCCTCATCCCCATCCCCTCCCAACTAGCAGCCATCAGTTGTTCTAGGTCAGTTTAATTAAATAATTGTGTCTTATTTGAGGAGTTGTTGTTGCAGGTGGGCTCTCCAAACTAGGCCTATGTGGTAAGAGCAATCAGGTATTTAATAACAGGCATTTCTATGGAAACAAAATAAAAACAATGATTAATTATTGACACAGACTATAACTCAGCTTCTGATTACAGAGGGCGACTAGTTCAGATTGATTGTTCTTAAGTTTCATTTTCTCAGATCTGTGAAAAACTTCTAGATGTTAGGTTCTTAGACATTGGGCTCAAAGCATCTTTTGAATTTTGAATACCTCTGGTGATTCTGGTGAACTTTTTGAGTGACCCAAAGACAACAGGTACAAAGGTTTTCTGTACATGAACTGTTTTGGTGATTTCTCTGAAGTTTATATCAAGTCATCTAGCTTTAGATTGTGGAGCTTCAGGAAAAAGTCAGATTTTTTCTTAGTGATTCTAAATCAGAAGGGTAGGAAAAAATTGAAAAACATTAGTTTGGAGAGTTGTAGTTACATATTGGAGGAAATTAGAAGAATTTAGAATCCAGTCCAGTTTACAGGTAGATAACAAAACCTCAAAGACAATAAATAGGAGTCGAATCTGATATGCACAAGGATGTGTCATAGTTTTCTACTGAAACATATTTTTTCTCTCTATAATTACCCCAATGTTTAGCAAAGATAATCATTTTGACTTTTTTAAGTAAAATAAGTCTTGTCTAATTAAACTTGTCCTAATTATTCATAAAAATGAAGCAAAAATGTTGATTTTATGTATATTCTTAAATACCATATTCCAGTTAAAGCTTTGACGATATCTAAGGGGCTTTATTAACCTTAGTTTCTTAAAACTGTCTGTAGTAAGACATCAAGATTAGTTTTTAAGAAACCTCTTTAGGCTAAGAACCCAAGCCAATGACTTGTTAAACTGTGTCCTGTTATAAGGAGACCTGATCCTTATTGAACTTATATAAATGCCTACATTGTCATGAAAAAATAAGAACACTCAATAAGAATTTGCAAATACTGGAGGGATAAGATAAACAGAAAAAGATACCTATTCCATTTTGTTCACAAAAGTATACAAGTATTTAATAAATTGCTGTAAGTTATAGATTGTTTAAAAAATGAAAAAAAAAATTTTTAATCTGGGAAACAAAACATTAAAGAACTAACAATGTTTGAAACAAAGTCATAAAAATTATAATAATTTTCATCAATAAATTTACTCCTATCTGATTAACACCTAATTTATGCTTATTTTGGGTTGAGAGTTTTAGAAATCCATCAAGTTTTATTTATTTATTTATTTATTTAAAGTTCTTAAAAATTGTACCCAGTTCAGTGGTATGATATTAAATTTACCAGAAACCTGTTTTTGTCAGAGTCCATTCAATGAATCTCTTTGAAGGGGAAGCACTTTTGTAAAAGTATCAGAGCAATACAATGACTGTCAATAAATGTCAAAAGACTTAAAAGTGGATATGATTAAAGATTTGATGAGAGTTTATTATAATGAAATTGACAAGGAAATTTTATTATTTCTATGACTAAAAACAATTTGGAAATAGACATACAAGTCCAGGAACTGCAGAGAGTCCCAAACAAAATGAAAGCAAAAAGACCCACAGCAAGACTCATCATATTTAAAAGGGCAAATGTTACAGACAAAGACAGAATCCAAAATGCAGCAATAGAAAGGCAGCTAGTTACTACAAGAAAGCTCCCATAAGAGTGTCAGCTGATTTCTGAACAGAAACTTTACAGCCCAGAAGGGATTGTCACAAAATATTCAAAGTGATGAAAAGCAAGGACCTACAACCAAAATTACTCTACAAGGAAGGCTATTAAAATTGAAGGGGATATAAACAGTTTCTCAGACAAAAAAAA
>NW_017731471.1:1631525-1640820 GCF_001890085.2 Hipposideros armiger
ATCAAATATTTTTTTAAAAATTAATACCTCTCCTCAAACTATTCCAAAAACGTCATGAGGAGAGAAGGCTCACAAGCTCATTTTATGAGGCCACCGTTACCCTGATTCCAAAACTACACGAAGACAATACTACAAAAAGGAAATTATAAGCCTATGTCCCTGATGACCACAGGTGCAAAATCCTCCACAAATCATTAGCGAACTGAATTCAGCAATATGTTAAAAAAGTCATACACCATGATCAAGGGGATTTATTCCTGGGACGCAAGGTAGGCTCAATATCTGCAAATCAATCAATGTGATAAACCACATAAACAAAATGAAAGATAAAAATCATATGATCATATCAATAGATGCAGAAAAAAAGCATTTGACAAAATCCTGCATCTTTTAGGGTAAAAACTCTCAGCAAAGTGAGAATAGAGGAAATGTACCTCAACAAAATATGAAATATATATATATATATATATATATATATATATATATATATATATATATATATGACAAACACATGGCTAATATCGTAATAGTGAATAGCTAAAAGTGTTTTCCTTAAGATCAGGAAAAAGGCGAGGATGTCCACTTTCACCACTTTTATTCAATATAGTATTAGAAGTCCTAGACACAGCAATCAGACAATAAATAAAAGGGATCCAAATGTGAAAGAAGTAAAATTGTCATTTGCAGATGACAAGATACCACATACAGAGAACCTTAAAGATCCCACAAACAAACTCTTAGAATTGATAAATGAATTTAGTAAAGTAGCAGGATACAATATTAATGTTCATAAATTGGTTGCATTTTATACACCAATAATGAACTGTCAGAAAGAGAGATTAAGAAATAAATCCCATTTATGATTACATAAAAATACTTAGGAATAAATTTAACCAAGGAGGTAAAATACCAGTACTCCAAAAATTATAACATTGAAGAAAATTTTTGAAAAATATATAAATAAATGGAAGGATATACTGAGCTCATGGAGAGGAAGAATGAACATTGTTAAAAGTCCATGCTACACAAAGCAATTTACATACAGATTTAAAGCAATACCTACATAAATACCAATGACATTTTCCACAGAAGTAGAACAAATAATCATAAAATTTATATGGAATGACAAAAGACCTTGAATAATGAGAGCAATCTAGAGAAAGAACAAATTTGGAGGTATCATGCTACCTGACTTCTAACTATACTACAAGGTTATACTAATCTAAATAGCATGGTACTTGCATAAAAACAGACACATAGGTAAGTGGAGAAAAATACAGAGCCTAGAAAGAAATCCATGCCTGTATGATCAATTAATCTATAACAAAGTAGGGAAGAATACATATTGGGGTAAAGACAACCTATGCAATAAATAGTACTGGGAAAACTAGACAAATACATGCAATGAAACTGGGCCTCCTTCTTGTACCATATACAAGAATAAATGAAAAGTAGATGACACTTAAAATGTAAGACCCCCAAACCATAAAACTCCTAGAAAAAAAACATAGGCAGTTAACTCCTGACATTGCCCTTAGTAGTATTTTTTTCTGACATATCTCCTCAGGCAAGGGAAAAAAAAATAAACAAACGGGGCTTTAGCAAACTAAACAGTTTTGCACAGCAAAGGAAACCATCAATAAAACAAAAAAGACGATTTGAAACAACATGGATAGATAGAAATGGTGGTGTGAGATGAGCCTCTTGAAATCTCCCCTGGAATTTAAAACAAATTGAACAATGATTAGTATAATTCCACAAAGGACTCCCTGCGCAGCAGACAGGTAAGACTCAAAGACCAGCAACTGAAATAATCTAAAGTGGGCAAATTGAAGAGCGGGGAAAGGAGGGAAGGGAGAAGTGCAGAGACACCGGCCACCGAGCAGAAGACAAAGACTGAGCTCCCTGCATTCCAGAGCCACTGCAGTTGCAAAAGAGGGAAGAATTCTGACTGCTAACACCCTCCCTATGATCCACAGTCCCACCTGAGGTATCAGCATATAACACGGCTGAAACTAACACTCACAACAGAGACCTTAAAGCAAAGACTGATGTAAGAAGGGTGAAAATGATGGTTTAAGCCCCCACTGCCAAGCAGAGGATGGAAAGCATAGGTGCAAGCCTAAGTGACCCCTCCCCACCCTCCCAGAGCTTGCCCCACCCACACCTGCCCAATGCTAGAAGCAGAACAGTAGCAGTGTCAGAACAAAAGAACAGAATATTTGCAGCTCTGAAAACTTTGGCCTGCAGCCATGAACTTGTAGCACAACTAGTTCCAACAATAGGGAGAGAGCCTTGGGTGCAGGATGAGCTATGCTGGTGGTTGCCACCATTGCTCAGAAACACCTCTGACAATCACCACTGACTCCACCTATCTGGGCAGGTCCCACTAGGGGTAAACAGAGCCACTGAAACACACAGGCCCTGAATCTGGTGTAGTAAGAGCTTCAGCATTTCAGAAGCTCTCCACATTCCCCAATGGAGGCGATGCTCTGAGACCCAGGCAACCTGCTCACAGAGGAGAAGCCCACTCTCCAGGGAACCCCCACATTGTATGAGAAGCTGGAACAGTGCAGATAAAATATAACATTACAGCATGAGAAAGAATAAAAGGCTGCAGTCAGAGAGAAAATAAAGCGTTCTACCAACACCTACTGGAAAGCAAAAGAAAGACCTCTTCTAACTAACCTGTTGTAGAACCCACTCCTGTAGATGCCTAGGAAGAGAAAAAAATAATTCATTGATTGTCATGAATAACTAAGGTAACAAGGCAGCTCAGAAAGTAAATGAAAAGTCTCCAGAAAATGAACAGTCCTTCTCCAAGGCACATAAAATTGAAGTTGTCAAAAATTAATGACAAATAAAGATTCTTCAAAGCAGCCAGGGAAAAGAAGATGGTAAACTACAGGAGAATGCCCATTATATTATCATCAGATTTTTCAGAAGAAATTCTACAAGCCAGGAGTCAGTGGAATCAAATATTCAAACTATTGAAAGAGAGAAATTATGAACCAAGAATAATAGATCCAGGAATGATATCCTTTAGATATGGAGAAGGAACAAGGACTTTTCGAGACACACAGAAGCTGAGGGAATTTTCTAACACACAACCTGCACTACAAGAAATACTGAAGGAAGCTATTCAACCTGTAACCAAAAAGAAAAAGAATACAAAACCAAGAGTAGTATTGCGAACAGACAGACAAAAGCAGGAAATGGCAACTCCTACACCGAATAAGACACTATACATTTAAAAAGAACATACAGGGTAAAGAAAAAAAAACATTTGAAAAAAAAAGAGGAAAAAGACAACTTGCTACTACAGCACATAAGTCACCTCACAGTATAAATAGAGAGAATTTGTGACAGAAAAAAACATAAAATGGGAGAGAGTAAAGGTCTGAACTGGCACACCAGAATGGAGAAAAAAACCATGCTGAAGGAAATGGAATACCCTAAATATGAAACTTTCTTTTCCATATACTTAATTGTAACCACACAGAAAAACATCCAGAACAGAAATATGAAACATAAAAAAACAAGAAAAAGAGGGGAAAATCATAGAATACCACCACACTGAAATAAGACAGCAACAAAAAGGCAAACAAACAATGGAGACACAGTCCTACCAGAAAACCAAGGATTGAATGATAGGAAATCCTCATATATCAAAAATCACCCTAAATGTAAATGGACTGAACTCACCAATAAAAAAGCACAGAGTAGCAGATTGGATCAAAAGAGCAAACCCAACCATATGATGCCTCCAAGGGACACATCTCACTTACAAGGACAAATATAGACTCAAAGGGAAAGGGTGAAAATTGACACTCCAAGCAAATGATATTCATAGAAAACCAGGTGTAGCTATACTGATATCAGATAAAACAGACTTCAGGATAAAAAAGTAACAAGAGACAAAGATGGACATATCATAATGATAAAGGGGACTATACAAGCAGAACACATTACAGTCATCAATATTTACACCCTAATCAGGGAGCACCGAAATATACAAAGCAACTACTAACATAACTAAAGGGAAAAATTGATCAAGACACAATTATAGTAGGGGACCTAAATACATCATTGACAGCTATGGGTAGATCATCCAAACAGTAAATAAATAAATAAATAAATAAATAAATAAATAAATAAATAAATAAATATCAGCCCTAAATGACACATTAGATGAAAGGGACCTAATTGATATTTGATATTTGTAGCACTTCATACTAGAGCATCAGACTGTACATTCTTTTCTAGTGTACATGGAACATTCTCAAGGGTAGGCCATATATTGGGACATAAAACTAGCCTCAGCAAATTTAAAAAGATTGAAATCATGCCAAGCACATTCTCTGATCACAAGGCTTTAAAATTGGATATCAAATGCAAAAAGAAAGCAGGAAAAACCACAAGTATGTGGAGATTAAGCAACATAGTTTTAGAGAATGACTGGGTCTAAGAAAAAATAAAAGGAGAAGATCAAAAGATACATAGAAACAAATGAGAATGAAAATACATCCTACCAAAACTTGTGGGATGCAGCAAAACAGTTTTAAGAGGCAAATTTATATTATAACAGGCTTATCTCAAGAAATAAGAAAAATCTCAGATAAGTGACCTCACATTACACCTTAAAGAACTAGAGAAAGAACAAATGAAACCCAAAGTCAAGAGAAGAAAGGAAATAATAAAAATCAGAGCAGAACTAAATGATATAGAGAACAGAAAGACAATAGAAAAAATTAATGCAACAGAGCTGGTTCTTTCAAAAGATTAATAAAATTGACAAACCCTTGGCTAGACTCACTAAGATAAAAAGAGAAAAGACACAAACAAAATCAGAAATGAAAGAGGGGAAGCTACCATAGATGCCACTGAGATACAATGGATTACCCAATAATACTATGAAGGGCTATATGCCATAAATTCAATAACCTAGAAGAAATGGATGTGTTCTTAGAAACATATAGCCTTCCTAGGCTGAATCATGAAGAATTTGAAAATCTAAATAGACTGATCAACAGTAATGAAATGAAATCAGTCATCTGAAACCTTCCCAAAAGCAAATTTCAGAACCAGATGGCTTCACTAGTGAGTTCTACCAAACATTCAAAGAGAATCTAAGACCTGTCCTATTCAAAGTCTTCCAAAAAATTGAAGACGGGACAATACTCCATAACTGATTTTATGAGGCCAACATTACCATGATACCAAAACCTGGTGAGGATAACACAAAAAAAAGAAAATTGCAGACCAATATCTCTAATGAACACACATGCAAAAATCCTAAACTAAATTCTAGCAAATCAATTGCAACAATGCATTAAAAAAATCATACATCACAACCAAATGGGGTTCATCCCAGGGGCACAAATGTGGTTCAACATATGCAAATTGATCAATGTGATACACCACATCAACAAAATAAAGGACAAAAATCATATGATTATATCAATAGGTGCAGAAAAGCATTTGACAAGATATAACATCCATTTATGATTAAAACACTTAATAAAATGGGTATAGAAGGAAAATACCTTAACATAATAAAGGACATAGAAGACAAAACTTCAGCTAATATCACAATTAGTGGTGAAAACTGAAGCCCTTTGTTCTACATTCAGGAACATGACAGGGCTGTCCCCTATCACTTCTGCTTTTCAACATAGTATTGGAAGTCTTAGCCAGAGCAATCAGGCAAGAGAAAAGAATAAATGACATCCAAATAGGGAATGAAGCAGTTGAATTGTTACTTTTTGAAGACTACAAGATGCTATATATAAAAAACCTGAAAGACTCCACCACAAAGATTTTAGAAACAAGAAACGAATATAGTAAAGCTGCTGACTACAAAATCAACATACAGATGTTCATGGCATTCCTATATACTAACAATGAAACCTCAGAAAAAGAAATTAAAAAACAATTCTTTTTGCAGTTGCAACAAAAAGAATAAAATACCTAGAAATAAACTTAACCAAGGATGTGAAAGACCTTTACACTGAAAACTATAAGATATTTTTAGAAGAAATTGAAGAAGACACAAAGAAATGGAAAGACATTTTGTGTTCATGGATTGGAAGAATCAACATAGTTAAAATGGCCATATTACCCAAAGCAATATACAGATGTAATGCAGTCCCCAGCAAAACCTCATTGGCATTTTTTAAAGAAATAGAACAAAAAAATCATCAGATTTGTATGGAACCACAAAAGATCCTGAATAGCCAAAGCAATCCTAAGAAAACAGAACAATGTTGGAGGCATCACACTCCCTGACTTCAGCTTGTACTACAGGGCAACAATAATCAAAACAGTATGGTATTGGCAGAAAAACCGATACACAGACCAATGGAATAAAATTGACAACCCAGAAATAAACCCATATAAATATGAACAGATAATTTTTTACAAAGAATCGAAAAACATAGAATGGAGAAAAGACAGCCTCTTCAATAAATGGTGCTAGGAGAATTGGAAAGGATGTGCAAAAGGATGAAACTAGACAGCTATCTGTCACCATGTACAAAAATCAACTCAAAATGGATCAAAGACCTAAACATAAGACCTGAAACAATAAACTGCATAGAAGAAAACATAGGTACTAAACTTATGGACCTTGGGTTCAAAGAGGATTTAATGAATTTGACCTCAACGTCAAGGGAAGTAAAAGCTAAAATAAATGAATCAGACTATATCAGACTGATATATTTTGGACAGAAAAAGAAAACATCGACAAAATAAAGAGGGAACCAACTGAATGGGAGAAGATTTTTGCAAAGAACACCTCCGATAAAGGGCTAATATCCAAAATATATAAGGAACTCATACAACCCAACAACAAAAAAACAAGCAATCCAATAAAAAAATGGGCAGAAAACCTGAATAGACATTTCTCCAAAGAGGACATACAGATGGCCAATAGACACGAAAGACATGCTCAACATCACTAATCATCAGAGAAATGCAAATAAAACCACGAGATATCACCTCACACCAGTTAGAATGGCTATCATCAACCATACAAATAATAGCAAGAGTTGGAGTGGCTGTGGAGAAAAAGGAATCCTCATACACTGTTGGTGGGAATGCAGATTGGTGCAGACGCTATGAAAGACAGTGTGGAGATTCCTCAAAAAATTAAATGACCCAGCAATCCCTCTCCTGGGTATCTACCCCAAAAATCTGAAAACATTTATCTGTAAAGATATACATGCTCCAATGTTCACTGCAGCTTTATTTACAGTTTCCAAGACATGGAAGCAACCAAAGTGTCCTCCAATAGATGATTGGATAAAGAAGTTGTGGTATACATACACAGTGGAATACAATTCTGCCATTAGAAAAAAATGAAATAGTGCCATTTGCAACAACATGGATGGATCTTGAGATTAAAATGCTAAGTGATATAAGTCAGACAGAAAAAGTCAAGAACCATATAATTTCACTGATATGTGGTATATAAAACTGAAAACAACAAAAGAACAAGAAAAACAAATGAAAAAACAAAACTCATAGACACAGACAATGGTTTAGTGGTTATCAGAGGGTACAGGGGGAGGAGATTGGTAGATGAGTGTAAAGGGGATCAAATATATGGTGATGGAAAGAGAACTGATTCTGGGTGGTGAACATACAATGTGATATATAGATGATGTATTACAGAATTGTACACCTGAAATCTATGTAACTTTACTAACAATTGTCACACCAATAAACTTTAATTAAAAACACAAAAAGCACAAAAGAAAACAAGAAGACAACCTACTGAATTGCAGACAGTATTTCCCAATGATACATCCAATAAGTGCTTAATATCTAAAATTTATAAAGAACTAGTATAACTGAACACCAGAAAAACAAACAATCCAGTTAAAAATGGGCAGAGGACCTGAATAAACATTCTTACAAAGAGGACATACAGATGGCCAATAGATATATGAAAAGATGCTCAATGTCACTAATAATCAGCAATAGAAATAAAAACCACAATAAGATACCACCTCACACCTGTCAGGTTGGCTATCATCTATAAATCAACAAACAAGAAGTGTTGGTGAGAATGTGGAGAAAAGGGAACAGTTGTGCACTGTTGGTGAGATTGTAAATTGATGAAGCCACTATGGAAAACAGTATGAAGGATCCTCAAAAATTAAAATTGTTCTACCTTATCACTCATCAATTCCACTCTTGGGTATTTATCTGAAGAATTCCAAAACACTAATTCCAAAACATATATGCATCCTCATGTTCACTGAAGCATTATTTACAGTAGCCAAGATCTGAAAGCAACCTAAGTGTCTATCTATGATTGGATAAAAAAAGTGTTGTACATGTATACAATAGAATATTACTCAGCCATAGAAAAATGAAATCTTTCCATTTGCAACAACATGGATGGCCCCTGGGGAATATTATGTTAAGTAAAATAAGTCAGAGAAAGACAAACACTATATGATCTCATTTATGTGTGAAATCTAAAAAGCAAAATAAATGAACAAAAGAGAAACTGACTCATAGATACAGAAAACAAACTAATGGTTACCAGAATGGAGGGGGTTTGTGTGGCTGGGTGAAAACAGTAAAGGGATTACAGAAGTACAAATTGGTATTTACAAAATAGTCATGGGAATGTAAAGTACAACATTAAGAATATAGTTAATAATATTGCAACAGCTGTGTATAGTGCCAAGTGGGTACTAGACTGACCAGGGGAATCACAGCATAAATTATATAAATGTTTAACCACTATGCTGTACACCTGAAACTAATATAAAACAATATTGATTGACAACTGTAATTGAAAAAAATTTAATTAATTAAAAAGAACAGAAATAGACTCATAGATACAGAGAATAAACTGATGATTGCCAGATGAGAGGTGGGTTGAGGAGCTGGGTGAACAAGGTGAAGGAATTAAGAAGTACAAATTGGTAGTTACAAAGTAGTCATGGGCATGTAAAGTGCAGCATAGGGAATATAGTCAATAATATTGTAATACTATGTATAGAGCCAGTTTGGTGCTATACTAACTGTGGGAATTATTTTGTAAATTATATAAATGTGTAACCACTATGCAGTACACCTGAAACTAATATAAAATATTATTTAATGTGAGCTCTAATTGAAAAATGATTAAAAAACAACAATTTAAGATAATAGCTAGAATTATGATTGATAACATTATACCAGGACAATTCAGATCTAGGTATTTCATATAATTTATTAAACAGTTATATCAATCACATAATTTTATACAAATATAGCCTGATGCAGCTTTTTTTTT
>NW_017731471.1:1641200-1642679 GCF_001890085.2 Hipposideros armiger
TTTATACAGAGAGGGATAATTTTTTTAGAAGTTTCAGGGACCCTCTTGAAAATCTCAAAAGTATTTTAGGTAAAAAAGACTTCATTTAGAATATAATTATGGTAAATTTGTTAAAAAAAGTTAAATGTTTGAACACTCGATTATATATAATCTTGTTATCTATTCAACCAAAGTGACAAAGATTCCCAAGGCAAACACATAAAGTTACATAGTTGTTTTAAAAAGTTGCTCTTATTAAAACCTCACCTCTTAATAGAGAAGACTCAGCTCTCCCAAGTAATCAAAAACCTCATAAAGATAACATGATGCACAGGAATTTATTTTGGCAAGGCACGCAATCTTTGCTTTCCAGGTAGAGCGCCAAAAAGGTAAATAAAACCTTTTATAATTTCTCATCAAAATAAGACCAATAAACTAAGACAGCTTTGTGCTTTTAATGAATAAAAGAGAATTATGTTTTTATTTTTGTATAGGCATGCTATTGACATACAAGCTTATTGTAAAAATCCTTATAATAAATCTATTCAATTTTAGCAGGCTTGACCACATAAGCTATTCCCTTTTTTTCTCACCTTCTCTCTTCCTTAATTTTATATCCATTAATTTTCTTTGTCATTTATTCCCTTCTTTCTCATTCTGAAACAATCAATAATTCTAATTTAGGACAGCACTATTCCCTTAAGAAAAATGCATTTCCGTAACTTACAACTTTTCTTATCAAAAATGCATTCTACTTTCTCTATACAGAGAGTTGCTTCCCCTATTGTTTCTAGTAGCTTTAATTACACGTATTGATTAGAATTCTTAACCCTTAGAAATGTAAATTTCTAGTGAAAACTAAGAAGTAAGCAATTGTGCACTGTCTGTTACACCAGCAATTTGTCAATTGCCAAATTTATGAATATATTTTATAATTTTCAGAAACCTATTCTTCCTCATACTAACTTTTTTAATGTAACACAAGACATGTTTATTAATAGACCCAAACATTTTTAGTTCCTCTGTAATGAGAAGTCAAAAGGAAATAAACCTATGTTCAATTATTAATATTTTAGTATTTTATCTTATTTGGAAATTCTTGGAAAGCCTATCTCATGTGTGCAGTCCCTTGACTCCCATTGAGAGACAAAGAGCCACTCAGACTACCAGATTTATCACCTTGTATGGGAATATCCCTCCTTGTTTAACTTTCTGAGTACTCCTTTGTTTCTATTTAAAGTATGTGCATTATATGGCATCTGGCCAACCCACTGTTATATTTATCCTCTGGTGAGAGGGAACAAAGTTTTCCCACTGAAACACAAGGGAAATGCGCATAGGTCAATTGGCTTCTTTTGGCTGCCGAAAGAGACCAACTGGCAATGGGGAGCTGATGCTCACTATGGAAGATGATCTTAATTATGTATCTTTTTTTATGTAAGTAAAGCATTGTTCCACCCAGTGTTTGACTGGTGTGTGTGTGTGTGTGTGTGTGTGTGT